>NC_085140.1:311970624-312270624 GCF_024139115.2 Armigeres subalbatus
TCTCATATCGTCATCACCATCGGATTCATCGCGAGCGCAGGAAAAAAGCGGCGGAGGTGGATGCTCGTATCATTCCCGTGTTTTATTTGCTATTTATATAACGATGGGTACTTAGAGAGGATACCTTGGTCGAGTGCAATCAGACGAATCAAGCGTTAATTCGTTCTCGTCAAAATTACGACCGTGGAGCGAGGGCGGAATATTGCGCTTTTGGATAGACTGCTGGAATTTGTGTTTGATCGAAATATCCACCTCATGACGTAGGATCTAAACCTCATAATGAACTTGGTGAAAATTTCAACCAAATACGAAGTATTGCAATGATATTGGTTTTGCGTTCATTTGATTTTATTTTCAGACTTAAACGAAATTACGTAAAAGTACTCTTCAGTCAGGCTTTTTCTTAAATAGCTCTACATTCCAACTGAGATGTCCGGCTTTTCAACTGTCATAGTTGAAAGTTTTTTATGCCCACCAGTAGAGTTTATACTTGTGTAGCAAATACAATGGGACATTTCGGAGCATGGACTATGTCCAAGAGCTTGGCGATCCCTCCCCAGGCCATCTGCGAGTTTGGTGCCTGCAGATGTGGTGGGGTTTGACAATGGCCCTGTTAAACTTCTATAAAAGCGTATGTATCCGCAAGATGCTCGCCAAAGGCGATCGTGCCGCTAGCAATACGTAACTGAACGAAGCACAATTGATTACCAATACACAGCACACAGATCCCTATCGAACCGGTCGCCCACTGGACAGAAAACCTACGAGAGCGTGTGTACTGAGTTCGCCCCAAAAGGGAAAAACCTTCTTTCCACGAAGTTTCCACAATGTATGTCACAGCGTTGCTTCGAGGACCTTTTCTACTCCGGAAAACATTTTTTGCCTTGCTCGGTAATGAAAGGCTATCATTCCACTCCAAAAACGATCTTTTTGTAGAAAGCCCGAACAACCATGTATATGTAATTGACTTAGCTCGACAAACTGAACAAATGTCAGTATGTCCGCGAATGTGCACAAATTAGACGAAAAACATAAGCCAACTTCTCAATAAGAAGTATCTTACCGGTTTATTTGCATTCGACCCTTATCCTTATTTATCAATATCGAATTTGACAATCAGTCATTGCGTTCAAAAATAGTCGGCAGTATCACTACTAAGTGAATTAATTCTGAATTTTTTCTTTATCAATTTCAGTATTTCATTTTACGCGGATTGAACCCGATAACAGATAGCGCCGCGACATGCATCTGTGGGATGTTATGGAGTCAACTGCAATGACGCTGTTGGCGATAGGTGTTTTCTGAATCTTCATCATTTTCGAAATTGTTTTCGTGAATATCGGATCAAGGTTTTCCCACAGAGGTGACTCCAAAAGTAACAAGTGGCACGTGAATACGCTTTCGAACTCGATGCAGTAAGCGGTTCCGTTGTATTCTTAAATCGTAAATGCTTATAATTCAGTTATTCCAATTTGCAGTTAGTTGACTTCGACTGTAGCGTTAATTTTTGCAATTTTTCTGCTATGCAGTCTGATTGATTAGAACTAATTTTTAAATTTTGTCCAACGTTTCGACATCGGGTTTGATGTCTTCTGCAGGGAAATTATTGTATTTAAGTACATAGAATTTTTAATATTACTTGCAAGTATCGTTTGCTCTTTGTTGAGTATGATGGGTGTTCCGTAACGGTCAATTTTATTTTTGGTCAGTATGCATCCTATGAAATATAGTATAAAATATTTGGTTTTAAGTTTTGTATCTAAAATATTGGTATCGGTGTAAAAGCTTATTCGACAATCTTTTTTTGATTTTCAGTAAATCCATGTCTGATCCATAATTGAACATCATTTGGTATACGTTGTGGAAAAAATGGGGAAGGGTCATTTGGCCGAAAGGGTTGTTTGGCCGAAAGGGTCATTTGGCTGAAAGGGTCGTTTGACCGAAAAAGTTGTTTTGCCAAAAGGGTTGATGGGCCGAAAGAGTTGTTTGGCCGAAAAGGTCATTTGGCTGAAAGGGTCATTTGGCCGAATGGGTCGTTTGGCAGAAAAGATCATTTGGCCGAAAGGGTCATTTGGCCGAAAGGGTCGTTTGGCCGAAAGGATCGTTTGGCCGAAAAAGTCGTTTGGCCGAATGGGTCATTTGGCCGAATAGGTCATTTAGCCGAATAGGACATTTAGCCGAATAGTTTATTGAAATTTAAGAAATAAGGAATGAGAAGAGAGACGTCTCAATACCCACTTCACACTACTCACTTTTCACAGTGAGAATCGCGACGTGACGTTTCACTTCCACTCCTTATTTTTCACTTCTTGCTGTCAAAATTGAGAAGCGCGAAGTGGGTAGTGAGACGTTTCACTTCTCATTCCTCATTTCTCACTACTCACTGTAAAATAAGAGGAGCGCAAAGTGAGTAGTGAGATGTTTCTCTTTTCATTCCTAATTTCTCACTTTTAATAAACTGTTAGGCTAAATGACCTATTCGGCCAAACATTCTTTTCGGCCTAATGACCTATTCGGCCAAATGACCCTTTTGACCAAACGACCCTTTCGGCCAAACGACCCTTTCGGTCAAATGACCCTTTCGGCCAAATGACCCTTTCGGCCAAATGACCCTTTCGGCCAAACGACCCATTCGGCCAAATGACCCTTTCGGCCAAACAACTCTTTCGGCCAAACAACCCTTTTGGCCGAATGACCCTTCCGGCCAAACGACCCTTTCGGCCAAATAATCCCTTCGGCAAAATAACCCTTTCGGCCTAATGGCCCTTTCTGCCAAATTATTCATTCAGCCAAATGACCCATTTGGCCAAATGACCCATTCGGCCAAACGACCCTTTTGGCCAAACGACCCTTTCGGCTAAATCTAAGATTTTTTTTTCAAATAGGCGTAACTGTATTTGATTTTGCAATTTGAAACGACTCCTACTCTCTCTATTCTGCATATTTTGTGCAACTGACGTTACTACCTGATAGATCGCAATCTATTCTTTCTGTTGTGTACGTTAGATGACTATAATAGTTCGAATAAAGAGCACAATCGTCATTCCAAAAATCAAGGTCAGAATCAATTACGCCCATTTGAAAAAAGTTCCTAGAAATGATCCTTTCGGCCTAATGACCCATTCGGCCGAACGACCCTTTCGACCATACGACTTTTCCGGCCAAACGACTATTTCGGCCAGATGGGTTTCGGCCTAATGGCTTGTTCGGCCTGCGAAATCAATCGTCTCTTGGATCATAGTCGTTCCTCCAAGGAAGGAGAAGGCAACGGTTTGAACGCCTTTGACGGCCATCTCTCTTCCATCACCCGCCTGATAAACGCATCCTGTTCTTGTCTTGCGACTCGAACAGCCTGGCGGAGCATTCGAAGGTTCTGTTTCAGTGGAGCATAGAACCGATCTAGTCGAGATGCACAGTTTGTAACGGGGAATTTGGAAGCGAGGAGTCCACGGACCAATATAACCTTCACTTAAGCGCCAGACAAGTATTTCTTATCGTGAAGGCGCGATTTATAATGCAAAAGAGTCTTCCCGTGCCCGGCCAGGAAATCTCAGGGCGAGTCTTGGTCGACAATCACAATATTCCGAGTGATAGCATTAAATTGCCCAGAAGCTAAGAATCAATATTAATCAATCTTCAAATACACGACCCGAAATCTAGTTCTCAAGAAATGCGATAATCAACTCTCAAACTGGGTTAAAGGAATCGTCGCTACCGTATCGTACATTTTGAAAATCCGTTTATTCCATTGAACCAGCCCTATGTCCTACATGCAATTCACGTGAGATTTACTAAAGATATATAATTTTTCCATAGGGTTAGTGGGTGTACAAATTGTTTTTACTTGACTAGTATATTCTTCTTACTCATCGGTGGCTCTCTCCCTCGGCGGTATCGACGGCAAGTGCACTTGCGGATTGTGGGCTTGGACGATAAAACGAACGCTTCAATGTTTGCCCACACCACGTGCGACCTAGTGGCGGGATACGGAACGTATCGAGAGGTTTAACACTACGTGGTGACGAGTCGTCGCTGTGGTGAGTCTTGACGTATGTAGCACGTGCGACCGACCTGAAGTCGTTCTGTCGTGGCGAAACGATGTCGCACGATAACTTCCACGTGTAATGTCACTATGCACGGTCCTGCTTCAGCACCCTAGGGTGGCACCTTCGTTTGAAGGTTGCTTCAAACGGTTTATAAATTCAAAATTAGAATTACAATTCATCAGAGAAACAGATGACTATTACCTTCTACCCCGAGTTTGTTTCCACGGTGGAGTCTATTCTGGTCTAATACCACGATGAATCGTGTACTGGTGGAGATAAATCTTTATCTGCGCAAATATTTCAGTACTATAATATACATAAGCAGTGCTTATTAAGCACATTCTATGGCAGTACTCACAATTTATATTAGCTTTTTGGCGAGTAGCTTAGCCTATTCAGTTCACTGTAATTCTTGGCGATGTCTATCTAGCCGAAATAAACTAATTTTGGGCACTAGGAATAGTTTAAACACATTCTTTTGACATACTTTTCTCAGTTCGGAATTCACATTCACAAGAACTGCACACAATCACTTTTTGTAACGTTTGATTGTCTTCTTCAACGGCCAGAATAGAAAGAACGCTATCGCATTGCTTTAGGTATATTACATTTCAATCTCATCACGAACGATCCCGAAACTTCGGCTTCTGTCGTATGAGCATATCCGCTCTCAGTTTATCGAAAATCGCCGAGTTAACTCAACTGGCATTACCTGACCTTAACAATCAGTGAATCGGAACGATATTTAAATGTACAGTTAAGTTGTGTTTCATTTTTTTAGGAATAGGAAATATCTGTACTCGTTACAAGTTTCCTGGATGAAAGATAAACTTCTCCTAGCTGTTTAGCAACATCTTGATATTGACGTGGGACTTACGTCTTTCTTTACTATACTGGGTGTCATTTAGATTTTTAGAAATCGAGAGCGTTACGCTGGAAGGGAAGATTTTGAACGTTACTAGCGCCTTTATCTCTCGATGGATTTTTAAGATTTTTATGTCAATCGTCTCGGACGCTCTTCACCATTTTGACTATTTCATTGAAACAAGATTATTAATGATAAGTTATTGGAAATTTCAATTCTTGTCAAAGCTAGTAAAAATTTCATATGTAACCAATCACGTGCATTCCTAACACGGACATCAGAATGCGGCATGTCACGGGCCTTCGAGTCTACCGGAAGATTTTCTTTGTGTATAAAAGAAGCAGTGCCTGCAGTGTGCGAGTCATTACAATTTGTGACAGCAGCGCGTACTGACGTGCTTTTTGCTCGCGCATTTTTCGTTTCGTTCGTTCGTTGTGTTCACCTACACAGCGACAGCATGCAGTCTCCAGCGGTAGAACTGCCGGTGGGTCTGCGTAGGGTTATGCGCTAATTCGTCCATGGCGCTAGCATTCGTCATATCAAATTCTAAATCACTAAATACTCGCGAATCGTAAACTAAAATAATGAACTAATCATCTGGCGAGATAGAAAAAAGTGTACACTACGATCTGCATTCATTTAAATTACATTCCGGTGTTACTTACTTGAAATACAGTTAAATTTAACTTTGCGGCTGTGACTTTTGCACAATTTTCTACGTTATCCGTGCGACGAAGGAAAATCCAGTTCGTTCACCGCTGTAGAAGACGCGCAACACCGTCACCAAAATCTACGTAATTCACTGATTTTCACCGCACTTTTTCACATAAATTTCTCACTGCGCACTAAATAAAAGCAATGTTTATTGCTCAAGTGAAAAATAATTGAAAAATAACTACCGGAAGGCGTTCAAATGATCTGTTTTTTCAAACTTTAGAGCGTTTGAAATTTATTTTCTTCGTCGCCTTGTTTATATCCGAAAAACGCGTTGCCAAACTGGCGGTTTGAACTGAAATAATCTTATGTTACACATCTGATAATACATCATGTAGTCAATAAAAGTGGGTTTTTCAATTATTTTCCGCTAGTGTAATAAAAGAAAAGTCTTCCAAATAAATATTTGTCTTACACACTCGTCATTCACACTAAAATTTTCCACTATTCCAATAGTTTGAAACAGGAGAAATAATTTCATAACAGAAATCTGTTGGCAGCACTACCCACGTACATGTTAAGCATGTGTGTTAGTTGTTTGACAGACTGAGGCATTTAACTGAATGGCAGCACAATCGAAACCATTTTTATGCGGTCGAAATGGGATTGCAATAGGATTTTTTTGTTAACTGGAACCGAAAATAAACTTTATGGTTTGACTTTCAAAATTGACCGAAATGATAGTTATTCTGCATAAAGTCACAAATAAGTCGTCCAGTTATCCAAGAAATGGCTTGAGCTCAGGAACAAAGATTTGCAGTCCTGTTTTAAGTATGGTACATGCTCCTTGTGGTACAGAGAAAGGATACGTAGATGATCAATTTTCCGGTTTCAAATATGGAACATGCTCTCTGTAGTACAAAGAACAGAATGCGTTCACTGTATATGTTCTTGGTCATCCAAGAAATCCCTGGAGTAAGGCCTTTCGATCTACAGGCGTAACTGAAGATCAATTTTCCGGTTTCAAATATGGTACATGCTCTCTGTAGTACAAAGAACAGAATGCGTTCACTGCATATGTTCTTGGTCATCCAAGAAATCTCTGGAGTAAGGGCTTCCGATTTACAGGCGTAACTAAAGATCAATTTTCCGGTTTCAAATATGGTACATGCTCTCTGTAGTACAAAGAACAGAATGCATCCACTGCATATGTTCTTGGTCATCCAAGCAATCCCTGGAGTAAGACCTTCCGATCTACAGGCGTAACTAAAGATCAATTTTCCGGTGTCAAATATGGTACATGCTCTCTGTAGTACAAAGAACAGAATGTGTTCACTGCATATGTTCTTGGTCATTCAAGAAATCTCTGGAGTAAGGTCTTCCGATCTACAGGCGTAACTGAAGATCAATTTTCCGGTTTCAAATATGGTACATGCTCTCTGTAGTACAAATAACAGAATGCGTTCACTGCATATGTTCTTGGTCATCCAAGAAATCCCTGGAGTAAGGGCTTCCGATCTACAGGCGTAACTAAAGATCAATTTTCCGGTTTCAAATATGGTACATGCTCTCTGTAGCACAAATAATAGAATGCATCCACTGCAATGTTCTTGGTCATCCAAGAAATCCCTGGAGTAAGGCCTTCCGATCTACAGGCGTAACTAAAGATCAATTTTCCGGTTTCAAATATGGTACATGCTCTCTGTAGTACAAAGAACAGAATGCGTTCACTGCATATGTTCTTGGTCATTCAAGAAATCTCTGGAGTAAGGTCTTCCGATCTACAGGCGTAACTGAAGATCAATTTTTCGGTTTCAAATATGGTACATGCTCTCTGTAGTACAAAGAACAGAATGCGTTCACTGCATATGTTCTTGGTCATCCAAGAAATCCCTGGAGTAAGGCCTTTTGATCTACACACATAACTGAAGATCAATTTTCCGGTTTCAAATATGGTACATGCTCTCTGTAGTACAAAGAACAGAATGCGTTCACTGCATATGTTCTTGGTCATTCAAGAAATCTCTGGAGTAAGGTCTTCCGATCTACAGGCGTAACTGAAGATCAATTTTTCGGTTTCAAATATGGTACATGCTCTCTGTAGTACAAAGAACAGAATGCGTTCACTGCATATGTTCTTGGTCATCCAAGAAATCCCTGGAGTAAGGCCTTTTGATCTACACACATAACTTAAGATCAATTTTCCGGTTTCAAATATGGTACATGCTCTCTGTAGTACAAAGAACAGAATGCGTTCAATGCACATGTTCTTGGTCATCCAAGAAATCCCTGGGGTAAGGCCTTTTGATCTACAGGCGTAACTGAAGATCAATTTTCCGGTTTCAAATATGGTACATGCTCTCTGTAGTACAAAGAACAGAATGCGTTCACTGCATATGTTCTTGGTCATCCAAGAAATCCCTGGAGTAAGGCCTTTCGATCTACACGCGTAACTGAAGATCACTTTTCCGGTTTCAAATATGGTACATGTTCTCTTTAGTACAAAGAACAGAATGCGTTCACAGCATATGTTCTTGGTCATCCAAGAAATCCCTGAAATAAGGCCTTTCGATCTACAGGCGTAACTGAAGATCAATTTTCCGGTTTCAAATATGGTACATGCTCTCTGTAGTACAAAGAACAGAATGCATCCACTGCATATGTTCTTGGTCATCCAAGAAATCCCTGGAGTAAGGCCTTTTGATCTACACACATAACTGAAGATCAATTTTCCGGTTTCAAATATGGTACATGCTCTCTGTAGTACAAAGAACAGAATGCGTTCAATGCATATGTTCTTGGTCATCCAAGAAATCCCTGGAGTAAGGCCTTTTGATCTATCATATGTACCACAATGGGTATATTACATTAACAAAACAGGCCGGTAGATCATTGGTTACATGTGTAGATTGAAGTCCTCCACTTCCGGTATTTCTTAGATGTCCGCGAACGTCTTCGATACGCAGATTCTGTTATATGTACTACAATTGGTACATTACATTAACAAAACAGGCCTGAAGATCATTGGTTACGCGTGTAGACCTGAAGGCCTTCACTTCAGGGATTTCTTGGATAACGGTGAAGATCTTCCATACGCAGATTCTATCCTATGTACCACAATGGGTATATTACATTTATAAAACAGGCCTGTAGATCATTGGTTACGCGTGTAGATCTGAAGGCATGCATTTCAGGTATTTCTTGGATAACCGCGAACGTCTTCGATACGCAGATTCTGTTATATGTACTACAATGGGTATATTACATTTACAAAACAGGCCTGTAGATTATTGGTTACGCGTGTAGATCTGAAGGCCTTCACTTCAGGTATTTCTTGGATAACCGCGAACGTCTTCGATACGCAGATTCTGTTATATGCACTACAATTGGTACATTACATTAACAAAACAGGCCTGTAGATCATTCATTACGCGTGTAGACCTAAAGCCTTCACTTCAGGGATTTCTTGGATAACCGTGAAGATCTTCCATACGCAGATTCTATCATATATACCACAATGGGTATATTACATTAACAAAACAGGCCTGTAGATCATTGGTTACGCTAGTAGACCTGAAGGCCTTCACTTCAGGGATTTCTTGGATAACCGTGAAGATCTTCCATACGCAGATTCTATCATATGTACCACAATGGGTATATTACATTAACAAAACAGGCCTGTAGATCATTGGTTACGCGTGTAGATCTGAAGACCTCCACTTCAGGTATTTCTTGGATATCCGCGAACGTCTTCGATACGCAGATTCTGTTATATGCACTACAATTGGTACATTACATTAACAAAACAGGCCGGTAGATCATTGGTTACGCGTGTAGACCTAAGGCCTTCACTTCAGGGATTTCTTGGATAACCGTGAAGATCTTCCATACGCAGATTCTATCATATGTACCACAATGGGTATATTACATTAACAAAACAGGCCTGTAGATCATTGGTTACGCGTGTAGACCTGAAGGCCTTCACTTCAGGGATTTCTTGGATAACCGTGAAGATCTTCCATAAGCAGATTCTATCATATGTACCACAATGGGTATATTACATTAACAAAACAGGCCGGTAGATCATTGGTTACGCGTGTAGATCTGAAGACCTCCACTTCCGGTATTTCTTGGATATCCGCGAACGTCTTCGATACGCAGATTCTGTTATATGCACTACAATTGGTACATTACATTAACAAAACAGGCCGGTAGATCATTGGTTACGCGTGTAGACCTAGGGCCTTCACTTCAGGGATTTCTTGGATAACCGTGAAGATCTTCCATACGCAGATCCTATCATATGTACCACAATAAGTATATTACATTAATAAAACAGGCCTGTAAATCATTGGTTACGCGTGTAGACCTGAAGGCCTTCACTTTAGGGATTTCTTGGATAACCGCGAAGATCTTCCATAAGCAGATTCTATCATATGTACCACAATGGGTATATTACATTAACAAAACAGGCCGGTAGATCATTGGTTACGCGTGTAGATCTGAAGACCTCCACTTCCGGTATTTCTTGGATATCCGCGAACGTCTTCGATACACAGATTCTGTTATATGTACTACAATAGGGACAAAACAGGCCTGTAGATCATTGGTTACGCGTGTAGACCTGAAGGCCTTCACTTCAGGGATTTCTTGGATAACCGTGAAGATCTTCCATACGCAGAATCTATCATATGTACCACAATGGGTTAGATCATTGATTACGCGTGTAGATCTGAAGGCATGCACTTCAGGTATTTCTTGGATATCCGCGAACGTCTTCGATACACAGATTCTGTTATATGTACTACAATAGGTACATTACAATAGGGACAAAACAGGCCTGTAGATCATTGGTTACGCGTGTAGATCTGCAGGCCTTCACTTCCGGCATTTCTTGGATAACCGTGAAGATCTTCCATACGCAGATTATACCATATGTACCACAATGGGTATATTACATTAACAAAACAGGCCTGTAGATCATTGGTTACGCGTGTAGACCTGAAGGCCTTCACTTCAGGGATTTCTTGGATAACCGTGAAGATCTTCCATAAGCAGATTCTATCATATGTACCACAATGGGTATATTACATTAACAAAACAGGCCGGTAGATCATTGGTTACGCGTGTAGATCTGAAGACCTCCACTTCCGGTATTTCTTGGATATCCGCGAACGTCTTCGATACACAGATTCTGTTATATGTACTACAATAGGTACATTACAATAGGGACAAAACAGGCCTGTAGATCATTGGTTACGCGTGTAGACCTGAAGGCCTTCACTTCAGGGATTTCTTGGATAACCGTGAAGATCTTCCATACGCAGAATCTATCATATGTACCACAATGGGTTAGATCATTGATTACGCGTGTAGATCTGAAGGCATGCACTTCAGGTATTTCTTGGATAACCGCGAACGTCTTCGATACGCAGATTCTGTTATATGTACTACAATTGGTACATTACATTAACAAAACAGGCCTGTAGATCATTGGTTACGCGTGTAGATCTGAAGGCCTTCACTTCCGGCATTTCTTGGATAACCGCGAACGTCTTTCATACGCAGATTCTGTTATATATACTTCAATGGAAACATTACATTTACAAAACAGGCCTGTAGCTCATTGGTTACGCGTGTAGATCTGAAGACCTCCACTTCAGGTATTTCTTGGATAGCCGCGAACATCCTCCGTACACATATTCTATTCAATGTTTCACAATGTACACATATCATATTCAGAACAGGCCAATATTAATTGAATTTATGTTATTTTTATTTAACACGGTATGATACCGCATAAAAAACTAATTTGGTGTACTTGTAGAAATCGCACACCAATACCAACAGATTTATTTTACAGCAATCCATCGAGTTTTAGACTGGACGAATGAAAATTCTCATGGACGTAAACAGATTTTCATAAGACAAATTTGAAAAATTTGAAGGGTATTTTTGATTGCCGATTCTTAATAAACTATGATTTGTTCAATGCGCTAATAGTACACAATGAAAACAAGGAACTCTAAAATACGTGTTACATACAACTTAGTTAGAGTAAGTAGTTGGGCTGGCGTATAAATTAGATTTGAAAACCAAGCACTACATACTACGACGGGAATTAGCTCACTACCCTATATGCATGAAAGAAGGGGCGCATTTTTTTGTCATTCTGTGCTTGATGATGGTCGGATGCAGTGGTGTCGGTTGCGATGGATGCAATCGCATCGCTAGGAGTTCACGGCTAGAGGATGATGATGGCTGAGGCAGCGAGGGCAGCGGTGGTGGATGAAAAAAAATAAAATTAGAGAGATTTGATCTGCTCATCCAGGTGATTGGTTTTATAATCCACATGATCCCGGGATGGGTACGAGTCATGTCATATGACTGATTATATGTTAAGTTGTACTTGGTACTAAATGACACGTACATTAAAACATGGTTATACTATAACAGTTCTGATTCCACAGCAAAAAAAATCAACTACCTGATGAAAAAAAAAATTTGATAAAAATAATTACTTTCATTTATTTGCAGAAGGCATTAGCAATTAAAGATGCACAATCACAGGGTGTCTACTACCTGGAAAACCTGGAATTATCAGAGGATTTCTCTCCACCTGGAAAATACCTGGAGGGAATTCCTCATTCCAATTCAGGGAATTCCTGACATAATCAGGGAAATTTCAATACTCAGTGATCACGAGTGAAATTCTTTCACAAGATGAAAAAAAATCATAAAAAATGTTTAAATAAATATACCAATCAAATCTATTGAAATGAATTATTGGCATGGCGAAAGACATCTAACGGAGGTTTTCTCAACAGCAGGAACTTTTCACGAAAATCTATTTGGTACCAGTTATGTAGGACGGTGTCCGCTACTACGCCTACCGAATATTTTTTTGATTAGGTTGCTTATTTTCGAGATATTAAACCTTAGATGCTTTTCGCCATATTGATTTCCGAAAGTTAACTCCTAGTGTGCCGCTGTAAGCACGCTCAAAGCAGGCGATTCATTGTAGTGAACGTTAATGGATCGTTGTTCCGAAAAAACGTTTTGCCATCTTCAAAAGAATTCCTGGGGAATTTCCGAAGCTATTCTTGGTGAAATCTAGGAATTTATTCGGGAAATCAATTAGGGATTACTTTGGAAATTCTTTTGAGTATTCCCTCGGAAATTCTTTATGAATATATTAAAAAATACTAAATTAGTTAGGATTTTTCAAAGCAATTCTTTCAATTCAAAGCAAACTTCCTAAGGAATTTCTGGATCAGTTTTCCAAGGAATTTTTCAAAGAAATCACTAAAAGAGTGTCTATAAGAATGATTAGCAATTTTCTAAATTGTTTCTGGAGGAATGTCCAAGATATAAACCGAAAAGATTTCCCGGAGGAATTTCAAAACGAATTTCCGGACGATTTTTCGTATGGTTTCTTTAAGAGATTCCCGGAGAGGGAACCTGAAGGGATTTTCAAAAAAAGTGTAAAGTGATTTGTGAAGGGTTTTTGCTAAAGGAATTCTTGAAAGAATAGCCGAAGGAATCCCAAATGGATTTTTCAAAGGAGTTTCTAAAGGTATTCTCGAAGAATTTCCAAAGAATTCCTTGTTTTCTAAAGTTTTCCTCAAGATTCTTCTGAATGAGTTCCTAAAAAATCCCAAGGAATCTCAAAAGAATATCCGAAGCATTTTCCGAAGGTTTCTATAGTTAAGCAGTAATATAACGCTAGTGGCGCTGTAACCATTGAAATTATTTAGCCAAAATATGCTTCAATAAACTTCAATAAGCAATAAGCCTATTCAGATTACGATTAGATTATTTATCGTAATAAATATCGTGTTAAAGCTGAGAAAGAAAATTGAATGTATGGGGATGGCACCAGGTTGTTGTTTATCATGATATTTATGATCATAAATAATGTAATCTGTATACGCTATAACTTGGCCGTTTGACACTTATAGTACCGGTATCTTGACTGCGGTATCAAGCAAACTAGATGTTGGCTACAAACTAGAACAAACTAGATGTTTGTCACGCGAACAAGTTGTATAAGGACGTTAGGCATGAGTACGTTAAGCATAAAGGATGTGAACATTGTGAAGCATAAAATACCCCAAAAACAGCCCACGACATAAAGATATTATGCCTAACGTCCTTATGCATCAACACATTTCCTGAAGGAGTTTTCGTAAGAAGTTCTGCAGGATTTCCTTAAGAAATCCCAAACATATTTCCAGAATATTTCCTAAAGAATTTTTTTTTGTGTCTTTATTAAAGAGACTTTCAGCCCGAGGCTGGCTCGTCTCCGGATAAACATTTCCTAATCAAGTTTTCTTAAGTTTCATTAAAAAAACAGCTGAAATAAAATTCAAAGAAATTTCCGAAAGAATTCTTAATCAAATTTCTAAAGAAATTCCTAAAAAAATAGAAGAATATCTGAAGAAATCTACAAAGTATTTTATAAAGATATTTCCGAGGGGTTTTCACAAGACATTTTCGAACAAACACTTGAAGGAATTAAAAAAATCGCGCAGGAATCGCCAAATGCTTCTCTAAAGGAATTTCCGGAACAATTCCTTGAGATGTTTTCTAAAGTTTTAGCAAAGAAATTTTGAAATTAAATCCTGGATTCCTCCTGTTTTGAAGCAATTCCTAAAATCCGGAGGATTGTCCGATGGTATCTATAGAGAAATTTTCAAAGGAATACCAGGAGATATTTTCTATGTGATTTCTGGAACAATTTCGATTGAATGGCTGAAACAATTTCTGGGTGAACTTGCGAAGGAATTCCTGGAGGAATTTCTTAAGTAATTTACAACATTTATGTGAGGCTTCCAAAAAAATCTTTAAAAAAATATTTTTCGCAATATTTACTTTTTTAAATTGATTATTTTCCTGCTAAAATCTATATATGGCACGTTTGTTTTTACCTGGAAATTAATGTAAGACACCTGGAAAAAACCTGGAAAAATCAGGGAATTTTGATTTTACAGATGAGTAGACACCCTGAATCAGCAATAGTGTTAATATTCATTTAAGATTAGAAAATTTTGCTGTATTACATGTAAATGTTTTAAAAAAAGTCTGCAAACAATAATTTCCAGGAGAATATTTAAATAAACTTTATCTTATTCTTTGTTTTTCATTTTCTGAGAAATCGTATTATTGAACTTGACGTAGACTCGCAGTTTGGAATCAAAACATTAAATAATTTGTCATTGATGTATTAGCAGTACCTCCTCTATTTTAGTAGGTTTACTGCTCCTTGACTTGTTTGTTATTGTTGTGATTTTTTTTCAGCAGTAAACACGCATGTTAGCAAAAAGAAGTAACAAAATTGATATTTCTTTGTTTGGAAAACGCGACAGTTCTCCTAAAATAGCACACCAAATCTGCAAATTTTATAAATAGAATTTTTAAACTTCAAATACTATCATCAAAAAGAAATCTTTAAATGACCTACATTTGCTTGAGTAAATAAGGGCTTAATAGTTAGAAACAAAGCAATTCTAATTATGTATTTAATTATTAGTTTTATTTCCAGAAGTTTTGAATGAACAAATTGCTAATAATTCCACACAGCATGGAAGTTGTCGTTTCCAATATCAATACTATCATCAAACTCCATCGATCCAAAAGAAGTTAAATATAAATAAGTTACGTTTATACAAGTATTACGACTACTCGCGGTTATGTTTGAACCATTACCTATTGCTCGTTTTTGAAGAGCTCAACTAAACTACAGAGGCCGAAAAATTCTTAACGGAACTATTTGAATCATTTCGGTTTAAGATTCAATTAAAATCTCCTAATAATAAAGAATATTCACAGTTAGTTTTACTTATATGCACTGTCATCTGATTTAGAAATAGATCTTCTCGTTTTTTTTCTATTGGTTCCTGAATGGGCATAAATATTAACGAAATTCATCCCATGAACGATTACTGATAATGTTCTACTGGAGGGGTTAAATATTGGTGTGCTGTAGCTTAAAGATTGTTTTAACAGAATTTCAGCTCCTCTTTAATCTTCACTAATGTTTATAAGAGCGTTATACTGCCGCTAACCGCAAGTCGAGCACATCTATATATGGGCATCCATATACAGATGTGCTCGACTTGCGGTTAGCGGCAGTATACGAACTAAGGAACGAAAAGTTCTTCAAATACAACCTCTTGTAGGAATATAGTCTGTTGTTCAATACCTTCCGTTGACTCAATCACGACGTGAGTTCGGACTGCTGGAACCGGGTGGGGTGCGATGGAACCATGGGACTCGTACATGATTTTAGATTCTCCTTCACCTGTAGCACTGTTGGAAGGTTCCTGTGTTGAAACTACACGCGACGGTTCTCCTGCAGTCCCCGTGTCGCTCGCCACCTCCTCGTGGTTTTCGATTTCTTCTTCTGTGGCTACTTGGCGCCCTCCATGTGTGTTTTTCTTTTGCGTAACTGCTATTCCCATTACGGCTGCCGCATAAGACGTTGAACTGGATTAATTTTGCTGCAGACGGCTCGCAACCGATGCACGCTTCGGGCAAGTCGCTTTCACGTGGTCTGGACCTCCACTAGCAAAACATTTGTTTTGCATACCGCCATCGGGGGTGACAATGCGTCTGTGGGCGAGAATAGGTCATCGCTCTCACCGGCAGTCTGAAGGTCGTACAGCAAAATCGTTCAAAAGGGTTCTTATATTTTACTCTTCTTGCCCTCAGATACATTAAATCATTAGCTCTTCTGATTGAAACTTCACGTAAACACTACACTCCCTAGGCTCCCGAAACATCACACTCAGCGATTCCGATGCCCACTCTCGCTTTCGAAAAAACAAAAACCTCATAGTCTGTCGGCAAAATTGGACCTTGACACAGTATTGTTATCGATAATCGACTCAAGGTCAACACTAACAATAGACAACTGTACGACAGTTCAGATCCATCGTCGCCTTGATCAACCGTATCAGTTTATCCGGAAATCCGTTTTCGTGCATTAGCTGCTATAGCCGGTTCCGATCGATTGTATCATATGCGGCTTTGAAGTCGATAAATAGATGATGTGTGGGCACGTTGTATTCGCAGCATTTCTACAATACCTGACGTACGGCGAGCACCTGATCTGTGGTAGAGCATTCACCCATAAATCCCGCCTGGTACTGCCCCACGAACTCTCTTGCAATTGGTGTTAGTCGGCGGCATAGATTTTGGGAGAGTACCTTGTAGGCAGCGTTCAGCAATGTGATTGCGCAGTAGTCCAGCTTATCGCCCTTTTTGTAGATGGGACACACGACACCTTCCATCCACTCCTGTGGCAGAACCTCATCCTCCCAACATTTGGTAATTACCCAGTGCAGCGCTCTAGCCAGCTAAACAGCGTTAAACAGCTCTTCTGGTAATTGGTCAACTCCAGAGGCTTTGTTGTTTTTCAGCCAGCCGATCTCCTCCTGGATTTCCTAGAGATACGGAGCCGGAAGTCGCATGTCCTGTGCGCATGCTTCGAGGTTCATTACCATACCGCCACCGTTGTTTGCGTGCGTTATTAGCACGGTACAGTTGCTCCGCTTCAGGGTCTCAATCTTCCTGCTGGCGCTTTTTCCTCCGAAAAAATCGAGTTCTGTCTGTTCCGCACCCGTTTGTATCGTGCCTCGTTCGCCCTCGTTCGGTGATGCAACAATCTCGTCCATGGTGCATTCTTCTCCTCAACTAACTGCTCACATTCGCCATCGCCAGTCGTTTTTCTGATCCGGGGACACCGTGCCTAGTGCAGTGGGTGCGGTGCTTCCAATGACGGATCTCTCCAGCCATCTTCAAGAGACGCTGCACCTAGAAGCTCTTCCGTTGGGAATACCACTTCCAGCTACTGCGCGTAGTCTTGGGCTATTCTACCGTCTTGTAGCCGCCCAATGTTTAGCCGTGGCGTACGACTCCGACGCGTGTTGTACACCGTTGAGAGTTTTGAGCGCAGACATACTGCAACGAGGTAGTGGTCGGATTCAATATTCGCACTGCGGTATTTACCGTCGATTAGAAGGTGGTCGATTTGGTTTTCCGTTACTTGATTAGGTGATTTCCATGTGGCCTTGTGGATATTCTTGCGGGGGAAGAAAGTGCTTCGGACTACCATCCCGCGGGAGGCTGCAAAGTTTATGCATCGTTAGCCGGTATGCATATACGGTATGCAGACTATCCGGTCCGATGTCTATACATTTCGTCCCTTCCTACCTGAGCGTCCATGACGATGGCAGTAGTGGGCATCCATCGTATGTCTGTTCCAGCTGTGCATAGAACGCTTCTTTCTCGTCGTTGGGTCTCCCTTCGTGTGGGCTGTGCAGTGTGCACGTTGATGATGCTATAGTTGAAGAATCGGCCTTTTATCCTCAGCTTGCACATCTTTGCGTTGATTGGCTACCACCCAATCACGCATTGGCGCATCCAATCGTGATCCTTTATTCATCGCCTAGGCCGTTGCTGATTGTATCGAGTCGTATTATCTTCTACACACTAACTTTTTCTTTCTCGAGCTCGGCAAAATCGGGCACCGTAAATTTCAGAACTGAACTTCGGCATAAAATTTGGTTTATTACTGATTTTCGGCAAAATATTTACCATATCTCAGCAACTGAAACGTCATTTTTACTGAGATCTCGGCAAAAATCATGTTTGCTGAAACTCGGCGGTGCCCACCTCGGGAAAATAAACAAAAAATGCTGAGATCTCGGTGAAAAAAATTAAGTGTGTACGTAGTTCGTAATGCTTATTTTTAAAGGCGGCTTTTTGGGCCTACGCAAACCTCCTGTCTCGTCGGAGGGCCGTCGTGTCAGGGCTGTTTAGCGTCTCACCTAACACCAGGACTTGGGCTTTTGCGCTTTGAGCGGCACACGATCGCTTTGGCGGAGCATACTTGCGGATAAATGCAGCTTTTTATAGAAGTTGAACATGCCCCACTGTCAAACCCCACCACAACTCGCAGATGGCCTTGGGAGGGATCGTCAATCCCTTGGACATAGTCCATGCTGCCCGGAAATATTGTATCCATTGTATTTGCTACACAAGATATAAACTCATACAATGGTGGGCATAGAAAAACTTTCAACTAATAGAAAGTTGAAAAGCCGGACATCTCAGTTGGAATGTAGAGCTATTGAAGAAAAAGAAGCCTGACTGAAGAGTACTTTTACGTAATTTCGATTCAAGTCTGCAAATAAAAATCAAATGAATGCAAAACCCAATTTCATTGCTGTATACTTCGATATTCGGTTGAAATTTTCACCAAGTTCAACATGAGGTTTAGATCCTACGTCATGAGGTGGATATTTCGATCCGAAAACAAATTCCAGCAGTCTATCCAAAAGCGCAATATTCCGCCCCTCGCTCCACGGTCGTAATTTTGACGAGAACGAATTAACGCTTGATTCGTCTGATTGCACTCGACCAAGGTGCTATTCTCTCCTAAGTACCCATCGTTATATAAATAGCAAATAAAACAGCGCGGAACACGGGGAATGATACGAGCATCCACCTCCGGCCGCTTTTTCCTGCGCTCGCAATGATACCGTTGGTGATGACGATATGGCAGGGAATTCCCGTTCGCTGCTGCATTTAGGTCTGAAGCAGAGTGGGGTAAGATACAGGTTATAGAAGCTACGCAATGAAGGGGAGCACATTATTGTTTACATGAAGTGGGTAGAACAGCAGATGAAATCCAAAGCCTTTGTTTATTCAAATTTGGTTTCTATTCGGTTTCGATCAATCGTTGTGTTTTTGAAAAGTAGGCTAGGTAGCTTCCCATGAGAAGAAAACTGGGCTGGAAGTGGTCAAAGTTAAGTAGATTTTGATAGACCAAATCATTAGATGTAAACACGAACAAGCATTACAGTAGATGGGCAAGCAGTTCGAAAACTTTTAACATCTTGGTAGCCAGCTAGCCTCGGATGGCGGGGCTTTAATCGGCATACGAGCACGAGTCAAGAAGGCTGCATTTGTGAATTTCAACATTTATCAACCGAAGTCTACGTTTTAAAGTTTGGGCTTGGCGAGGCCAACAACTGGATCTCGAATGCTGAGCACCATTGACGCACCAAAGCAGATTTCAAGGAAAAAAATCGAGAACGTAAATGGTCGACCACACATTACGAAAGAGCGGAAACGAAATTTGTTACCAAAGGCTGGATTAGAATCCGCCAGGACATCGCAGCTATGATCTATGTAGTCATGGTAGATACGAAAACAAATACATCTTACATCTATCTTCTTCTTCTATCTTCTTCTTCTATCTTCTTCTTTCTTCTTATATATAAAAATCAATCTATGTATGTATGTTCGCTAACTACTTCTGAACCACTTGGCCGAATTCAACCAAATTTGGTACACACGTTCTCTATCCTCAGGGGAAGTTGACAAAGGGGGGGGGAGGGTCATTTAGAAAGGGGGGAGGGGTTTTGTTTAGAAAACGAACAATTATGTGTAACTTGCATCTCCTAGGGCCGATTTCAATCAAATTTTGTACACATATTCAATATAAGGAGACAACCATATGAGAGTGTAATCTTTGAAAGGGGAGGGGTCTGGAGGAGGGTATGGTTCAGAAAACGGGTAATGCAGAGTAAATTCTGAACCTCTGCACCGATTTCAACCAAATTTGATACATACATTCTCTACCCTAAACAAAAGATGACAAATCGGGTGGCGCGGTCATCATAAAAACAGGGAGGGTATGGGGGAGGGTTGTCTTTATAAAACGAGCAATTCAGTGTAACTCCCAACCCCAGTACCCATATCAACCAAATTTTGTACACATATTCACTAAGAGTAGTCGATCATATGGAAGTGTAATTTGGTAAAGAGGGAGGGGCTGGGGGAGGGTATTGTTCAGAAAACAAGCAATTCAGTGTATCTTTTGAACCCCTGGACCGATTTCATCCAAATTTGGTACACACATTCTCTATCCTAAGGAGAAAATAACAAAGGGTGGTATGATCATTGGGAAAAAGGGATGGTAAGGGGGAAGGGTTGTATTTAGAAAAAGAGCAATTCAGTGTAACACCTAACTCCCAGGACCGATTTCAACCAAAATTGGTGTACACATTTTCTATCCCAAGGAGAAGATAACAAAGGAGGTGGGAGGGTCATTGGGGAAAAAGGGAAGTTATGGGGAAGGGGTTGTCTTTAAAAAAATGAGCAATTCAGTGTAACTCCCAGGATAAATTACAACCAGATTTGGTACACTTATTCTCTATTTTTGGAAGATGTTTATTGAAAAGGTAGAAGGGCCAAACAAATATATAAAAATAGATTGATACAAAGGAACAATTCTATGAGCGGTAGATCTACCTCTGTGGGTTTTGTGCTACAGCATTGGACATTTTAATTGAATAATTTACTTTTCAGTCCCTAGCAAAGCCGAATACATATAGCTATTAGCTATCTATATATCTCGGATACTTATTCAACGTATGTGACGTATGTGATTTTGTAAACAAAAATTTAAACGTTGATTTCTGCAATCTGATAGCACTCCCACGCAAACCATCGCCACATACAGGTAGGGGAGGTTTCGGCTACATGTTCGTTGTGTTGGTTTGCGTAGGAGTGCCATCATATTTGACAAATCGACGTATGCATCTTTGTTTACAAAATCACATACGTCCTTTTGAATAAGTACCTGAGATATATAAAACTCAATGTTTGTATGTTTGTGTGTATGCTCCAGCCTAACTTCTGAACCCATTATTGTATTGTTTAGTTATCGATCAATTTAACCATTTATCGAAATTATGGTTGCCCAGTGACAAGCAATGATTAATGTGTTTCCTTCTGGATGGTGAATGTGATCCCTTCTTTAAAAATAGACGTTTGCCCGGAATAAGGCATCGGTGGATGTTTTTCCTTCTTTAGAAATAAACGTTTGCCCGGAATATGGCGATTATGGGTTTGCTCCCTTCTTCAAAACCAGTCAATGTTTTCAAATGAAATCTGCCTTCTTCTGATCAAATGATGAAGTATCGATAAGAAAACGCAATTATCCTGTTGACCAATTGGTTTATTCATTTTCCGATTGTGAAAAAAAAACTGCGAATCAAACTGGCAATTCCGAGCAAGGCCGGGTACATAAAGCTAGTATGTAATAATAGTAAAAAAAATAGACTTACAGTTTTAACCATTTTTAAATATATAATTGCCCTGTTGTTCTTAACTGGAATCGAATTAGATAGCAGCGCAGTTATGAGCAGTTGAGATGGGAATTTGCGGAGCTCCGTGTTGTATTTTTATTTATTTTTTCCTCGAAAGCCATCCGCGGTGTTTGCTCATAAACACAAGGGAATCCAAGGGCACACGGTGGGGATCGATTTCCATCATTGTTTACATCAGCTCGGCTCTGACGCTTTGCTGGAACGGTTGTTCGTTAGTCAGCACGGGTGATTGGCCTTGCCGCCTGCCGCGCCACCCTCTGCGTGCCTCCCAGCAGGCAGCGTGATTTCCATCGTCACCGGGACAACCTGCAAGGCCCCCCCAGGGAGAATGGTTCCTCTGGGGTGCGGCGGTGGGTGTTTTCAATTTGGATCCGAACGCGTAATAGCTATTGAGTGAATTTGTTTGAACGTTCAACTTTCGTACCTACAAAGTTCTCCGGAAAATAATTCAATTTATGTCATCGATCCAGCACAAAGCACAGTGCACATTTTGGATTATATGTTTTTGACAGGTCGCACTTGGGCTGTTGTTTGCAGGTGTATTTTATGCGACTAAAAGCAATTTATTTAGGTAATTTTCAAATAATAGATTTTTGTATTGATTTCTTATTTCAGCTACTTCACGCTTTATATGGGTTTGCATTCGAAAATAAACGATCAGGTCTGCTGATTTCAAGTGTGCAGCATATAAGTTTAATAAGAACAAAACTCAATCAGATACTTCTTAGTATCAAAGATAGTTCTGTTTCAATTTGTATTGTGTTCATTCAAATCATCTTTTAGATAGTAATCTTTCTAAAAATCAACAGCGTCTACCCACCGGCAGTTCTCCATTTCAAACAATCATGGAACACACACCGTCACTCATTTTCTCTCGCTCCGTTTAACGATTGGCACGGAATTCACATCAAATTCGTGATTGGTATTTAATCGGAACCATAAAACACGAGCCACGTCCTACGGCAAGTATCTCTACGCCCATCCATCGCATCGTTCTTGGTAAAGCGATATCGCAATAGATGTTGATTACAAACATTGTTAGCCTGAGCTTCCTTCCGCATGTATGCGAGTAGATATGTAATCAAATTCGGATGTTCGGCTGCCCGATTTCTAACCAGTTCAGCCAGTAGATATTCGACTGGGGACTCCACTGGATTTGGTGATCGTAAAACAAATTGACTGAAATTAAGAGCACTTCAGCGGTTTTACGATTCCGACTACATAGAGACCAACACGCACGGTGATGTTCTGTTATCATGCTTCCATGTTGGTAGGTACATGTTCGGTTGTAGAAGTGGTTTTAAATCTCATTGGATTTTATTTACATTTTTTTTATACAGCCTTCAATTATCCATAATAAATTTTCTCATTTATTATTGAATACTTTCGCGTACTTTTGACATGACCCACGATTTTCACTTTTCTGGGTGGTTTCCCTGCTTCAGTGTTATTGATCCTGCCCGATAAGGACGGAGAATACACCCAACTCGATGCGACCCTTGATCGTCTAAAAATACCATTTAAGTGCTTTAAGGCTCAAGACTCCATCACAATGTTTTGAAAATTAATGACTGTATCGCTTGTTTGTAATAGTGAGTCAATTGGTATGGAAAAGTGCAGCAGCGATAAATAATTTTTGTTTACAACTGGGGTGGGTGGAAATGGGGTGTTAAAAATATGCCAGCTGATGCATAATGCTGCCAGACTTGACGAAATACTTATTTTATATCATAACACATGTTCATGGTTCATCAAATATATGGGTATTTACCGGTTAAAAATTTTGTATACACCACTTGGAATGTAAGAGAAGCTAACATAACATGTTTAAATATTTATTTCTGGTTTATTTGTTCAATCCGACAAACAGCAATGATTTTTTCCAATATATAAATCTGGCAACGGTGAAGAGATGATTATTTTCTTGTGTATGCACACCTTTGTTTGCGTGTTGGCGTGGACGTGGCTGGCGTATACGTTGTATTGTTCGGATTGAATGAAGTTGCATCGCGTAGATTTTGTTCTCACCATTTCACTTATTGCGCTAGTGAATTTGAGTCTTCCGCATTTTATTGCATTCACAATACGGTCGTCAAATTCTCACTTCGATTTTTGGAAAGCAGTTTTCCACAGTTTTGGAACTTGAAGTGAATTAATTGGTAGTCAAAATTGAATAAAAAGGTGAAACTCAGTTAGTGAATATGTTTTAGGAGTGATTAAATCAAGGAAACAGTGAGAAAAGATCAAGTGAAAAATCAAGAGCGTATGTATGTGTTTGCTCCGAACGTTCGGAGTTAGTATGCGTTCGATATAAATGCGAATGTCGGTCAAGGAAAAAAGCAGTTTTCAGCGTTTTTCCAGTAATATCTTAGTAATTGTTGGTTTGGATAAGTGAAAAATTAATATGAAAATGTAATGAATATGCAATGATTGAGGTAAGTCGGCAAAAAGCTCCAAAATATTGAATTTAGTTCAAAACTTTATTAGTATTAGTGCGGTTTGGAATAAAATCATCGTCATCATCGGATTGATTACGGTTTATAGAGCCTTAAGGATATAGCAAAGACCCGCTTTTT
Organism: Armigeres subalbatus; assembly: GCF_024139115.2. Lineage (NCBI taxonomy): Eukaryota > Metazoa > Arthropoda > Insecta > Diptera > Culicidae > Armigeres > Armigeres subalbatus. The sequence goes on from NC_085140.1 coordinate 311,994,950, forward strand.
GTACAGCGCCACAACCAGGGCTGACAATAGTCATCGTCATAGCACAAAATGCCACAGTAGCGACGGGTTACAGCGTCTTCATTGCTACTCTACACTCAACCAAGAAAACTAGTGGTAATCATACGAACATCTTATGTTTTTTTGCTATAAGAATTACTAATAAACTTTGTACGATTTTCTTATGAACTGAATGTTATATGACCGAGAATGATTTTCATCAGATATTCTTATGAAAATATTAAGCCTCTTCAAAGCTCATAAAGAAATTCATAAGAGAATCTTATGAACACCAATAAGGGAAGATCCATTAATTACGTAACGCAAAAATTGGCCATTTTCAACCCCCCCTCCCCCCTATGTCACACTTTTTGTATGAAGCCTCTAAATTTTTTGTATGGATTGTCACATTATGGGCAACCCCCCTCCCCCTCTAAGCGTTACGTAATTTGTGGATGTCCCCTAATGCTTACATATGAAGGTCATAATGTTTTCAATGCGATTTGTATATATATATTGCGTGGGAGAACTAGATTCAAAAGAGAAGGAAATGAAAGTCGCGAATCATATAATAAAACATATTTATTTATTAATTTTTAAACTCGTGTAAACGCTCAATGATCTTTAAAATAAACTAATATACAATTCACCAACATTAATCGTATCTGTTATCCCGCACTGCCATAACTGAGAACATCGTATACAACAATTGTATGCATTAATTGAAATGAAATAATTTATGTTCTCCCCTTTCAGTCATTATGCCGTTTGGCGCGATTTTTCACAACCCCGACCATTTTGTCTTTACGTGGTTACAACGCATCAGTTGGGAGACTCGAGAATCGCCGCGCTGGTATTTTCCTCTACAGATGGTGGCAAACGTTCAATGATACCGATGGGCTGGAATCTTTATGCGCCTTGTCGCCAACAGAATTCTGTAAAATATAAATAGTGATTTTGTTTCTAAACAACACAATAGAAAACCTTAACTAGAGGAATCATTTACTTACACATTTTATCCTACAATTTACAACCGGCTCTTAACTGCGGGTTAATCTGGAGATTGTAAGAAAATAGAAACAGACGATACTCAAATGTTTTCCCGGTTGATGCTCGGGTTGATGGTCTACATACTTATTTCGCCATGTTGACTTCTCTTTTCATAAGATTTGTCTTATGAGTTTTTCACATAAATAGAAGTGATAAAAATCATAAGACAACTCTTATGTTTTATTTTTCTATAGACAACTGCTATGAACTTTATAAGATACAAAAATGAATTTCATCACTGACCGACTAATTTTCATAAGACTCTCAATGAAAATAGAAATCGATTATTTTTTCACGCTTCATAAGATGAGGCTTATGATGTCCTTAAGATAATTTAGTTGAGTGTACACATCGTCAATGACGCGCACGACGTTAGCTTTCGTCGTGTAACCAAATCGTCATGACGACATCGAAGAACGAAGACTTCATACCGTTATTCTTCAAGCGGCAGCTGCCATGCGAAGATTTTTACTAATCCTTTGTAATAATGAATTTGAAGCAACGTATGAAAGCGTTATGAATGTTATTGATACATTTATGTTACCAAAGTTCCTACTATTTGTTTATTTGAGACGCTATTATGTTTTTAACCAGTCCGTCTTTAATGACGTGCAATCAATTGTGTGAAGAAGTGACGACGAAAATCGTCATAACTTTTGGCTGCGCGACTATCGTCGTGGTACGCATGCGGCGCGAAGAAAACGAATAGGTGTTGCGTCGTGCAATGTTATGACGAAGACTAATTTTTTTTTCGCTTTCTTCATACGACGAGAATGACTATTGTCAGCCCTATTGTTGGCCCACAACAGTGATTCTAAGCTAGCGTAATTGAACGCAATCTTTAGAAGTTCTTTAGGCATTTCTTTGGATTTCAATTCGAAAATATTTTAGGATAAGTCTCAGAAAAAATCTGGAAGTGTATTCGAAAAAGATTACAATGAATTTATCTACGTATTTGAGAGAGGTATTCTGTAAATAATTCAAAGTGCAATTTCGGAAAAATTACCTTCATCAAAATTCATGATGGATTCTTAAGAAGTCAGTTCGTGAAAAAATCCAGGGAAGTGATAACTAGACTTGACTTAGTAGACTTGAAGTAGTTCAAAAATAAAAGCGACCGGGTCTACTATGCAGCGTTGTTAAAAATACTAGTGAGAATCAATTCTAAACTAGAGACACTTACTGAGGAAGTCAGATGAAATTGCCAGAGGGATTCCCAAAGAGAGCCAATAATAAATTATCGGGAGATTTTTGAAGTAATTAATGGTGACAAATAAAAAAAATAACTGGATGTTTTCAGTAGAAAAACGCTGTCAAAGCCAGACGTAAAGCCTTACGTGCATTAAGAAAGCCAGGGCAGCAGGGACTATGTCCAAGGGCTTGACGATCCCTCCGCAGGCCATCTGCGAGTTGTGGCGCCTGCCTAGGATGTGGTGGGGTTTGACAGTGGGCCCTGGTAAACCTCTATAAAAAGCTGCATGTATCCGCAAGTAGGCCCCACCACAGCGACCGTCCAAGTCCTGGTGTTAGGTGGGACGCTAAACAGCCCTGACACGACGGCCCTTCGACGAGACAGGAGGTGTGCGCAGGTCCAATAAGCCGCCTGGAAAACCAATCATTACGAACAATATAAGAGATAATGCGACTCGATATAATCGGCAAAGACCTAGGCGACGAATACAGGATCACGATTGGAAGCTTGGAACATGGAACTGCAAGTCGCTAGGTTTCGCATGTTGCGACAGGATGATCTACGATGAATTACATCCCCGTAACGTGGCGCTGCAGGAAATCTGCTGGACAGGACAGAAAGTGTGGAAAAGCGGGCATCGAGCGGCTACCTTCTACCAAAGCTGTGGCACCACCAACGATCTGGGAACCGGCTTCATAGTGCTGCCAATAAACGCAAGGATGTGCAAGCTGAGGATAAAATGTCGATTCTTCAACTATAACATCATCAACGTGCACTGCCCACACGAAGGGAGACCCGACGACGAGAAAGAAGCGTTCTATGCACAGCTGGAGCAGACATACGATGGATGCCCACTGCGGGACGTCAAAATCGTCATCGGCGACATGAACGCTCAGGTAGGAAAGGAGGAAATGTATAGACCGGTCATCGGACCGGATAGTCTGCATACCGTATCAAACGACAACGGCCAACGATGCATAAACTTCGCAGCCTCTCGCAGAATGGTAGTCCGAAACACTTTCTTCCCCCGCAAGAATATCCACACGGCCACATGGAAATCACCTAATCAAGTAACGGAAAACCAAATCGACCACGTTCTAATCGACGGTAAATACTTCTCCGACAACACAAACGTACGCACTTACCGCAGTGCGAATATTGAATCCGACCACTACCTCGTTGCAGTATGTCTGCGCTCAAAACTCTCGACGGTGTACAACACGCGTCGGAGTCGTCCACCGCGGCTAAACATTGGGCGGCTACAAGACGGTAGACTAGCCCAAGACTACGCGCAGCAGCTGAGAGTGACTCCCAACGGAAGAGCAACTAAGCGCAGCATCTCTTGAAGATTCGATCCGCCATTGGAAGCACCGCAATCGCTGCACTCGGCACGGTGGCTCCGGATCAGAGAAACGACTGGTATGACGGCGAATGTGAGCAGTTAGTTGAGGAGAAGAATGCAGCATGGGCGAGATTGCTGCAACACCGCACGAGGGCCAACGAGGCACGATACAAACGGACGCGGAATAGACAAAACTCAATTTTCCGGAGGAAAAAGCGCAAGCAGGAAGATCGAGACCGTGAAGAGACGGAGGAACTGTACCGCGCTAATAACGCACGAAAGTTCTATGAGAAGTTGAACCGTTCACGTAAGGGCCACGTGCCACAGCCCGATATGTGTAAGGACATAAACGGGAACCTTCTTACAAACGAGCGTGAGGTGATCCAAAGGTGGCGGCAGCACTACGAAGAGCACCTGAATGGCGATATGGCAGACAACGGTGGCGGTATGGTAATGAACCTAGGAGCACGCGCGCAAGACATGCGACTTCCGGCTCCGAATCTCCAGGTCATCCAGGAGGAGATCGGCCGGCTGAAAAACAACAATGCCCCTGGAGTTGACCAACTACCAGGAGAGCTGTTTTAACACGGTGGTGACGCACTGGCTAGAGCGCTGCACTGGGTGATTAACAAGGTTTGGGAGGATGAGGTTCTGCCGCAAGAGTGGATGGAAGGCGTCGTGTGTCCCATCTACAAAAAGGGCGATAAGCTGGATTCTAGTAACTACCGCGCAATCACATTGCTGAACGCCGCCTACAAGGTACTCTCCCAAATTTTATGCCGCCGACTATCACGAATTGCAAGAGAATTCGTGGGGCAGTACCAGCCGGGATTTATGGGTGAACGCTCTACCACAGACCAGGTGTTCGCTATACGTCAAGTATTGCAAGAATGCCGCGAATACAACGTGTTCACACATCATCTATTTATCGACTTCAAAGCCGCATATGATACAATCGATCGGGACCAGCTATGGCAGCTAATCCCGAGCAACACAAGTCTGACAAAAATGGTTGCAGCAACTTGGTTGTGACTAAATCTGATCACATAAGAGTTGCAGGAACCTATGTGGGACATGTGTGCTGCTAGGGATGCACAAACACGGATTTCCGAACAAATTGATACGGTTGATCAAGACGACGATGGATCGGGTGATCTGCGTAGTTCGAGTTTTAGGGGCTTTCTCGAGTCCCTTCGAAACGCGTAGAGGGTTACGGCAAGGTGATGGTCTTTCGTGTCTGCTATTCAACGTCGCTTTGGAGGGAGTAATACGAAGGGCAGGGATTGACACGAGTGGTACGATTTTAACGAAGTCCGTCCAGTTATTTGGTTTCGCCGACGACATTGATATCATGGCACGTAACTTTGAGAGGATGGAGGACGCCTACATCAGACTGAAAAGCGAAGCTAAACGGATTGGACTAGTCATCAACACGTCGAAGACGAAGTACATGATAGGAAGAGGCTGAAGAGAGGTCAATGTAAGCCACCCACCACGAGTTTCTATCGGTGGTGACGAAATCGAGGTGGTTGAAGAATTCGTGTACTTGGGATCACTGGTGACCGCCGATAACGATACCAGCAGAGAAATTCGAAGACGCATAGTGGCTGGAAATCGTACGTACTTTGGACTCCGCAAGACGCTCCGATCGAATAGAGTTCGCCGCCGTACCAAACTGACTATCTACAAAACGCTTATTAGACCGGTAGTTCTTTACGGACACGAGACCTGGACGATGTTCGTGGAGGACCAACGTGCACTGGGAGTTTTCTAAAGGAAAGTGTTGCGTACCATCTATGGTGGGGTGCAGATGGCGGACGGTACGTGGAGGAGGCGAATGAACCACGAGTTGCATCAGCTGTTGGGAAAACCATCCATCGTTCACACCGCGAAAATCGGAAGACTGCGGTGGGCCGGGCACGTAGCCATAATGTCGGACAGTAATCCGGTGAAAATGGTTCTCGATCAGGTGGAGGACGATTTTCGGACCCTCCTCAGACTGCGTGGTTGGCAAAGTGCAGCCATGGACCGAGCTGAATGGAGAAGACTTTTATGTGCAGCACAGGCCACTCCGGCCTTAGTCTGGTGATAAATAAATAAAAGCAATAAGAAAGCTCAACCGCCCTCTCAGGCCAGACGCCCTGGACTGCTATAAAGAAAAGCACAGGCAATGTAAAATAGTCATTAGAGAGGCAGTGGGAAGACTTCGTTGACAGAATCAACCCTTCCCAAACTACCGCCGAACTATGGAGGCAGATCAATGCGATAAATCCAGGGCGATCCCTATTCACCTTGACCAGGGCAACTAGCCACTTTCTGATCCCGCACAGGTTGCCAACACCCTCGGGGAGTACTTTGCCTCCCTGCTGGCTACTTCCCAGTACCCGGCCGAATTTCAAAGAATCATTACCCCCGTAGCCTGACACTCAACGCCACCTTTATTCCCGCGGACCGCCTCCAAATGCCAGTTAATTGCTTGTTGCTTCGCTTGTTGTGTCTGTTTCTGCTCCTTCTTGTTTTACGAAATTCGATCGCATTTGGAAAGTTTTAGTGCTATACAACAGTGTTATTGCCGATCTATTTCACATTCAACAAGAAAGAAAACAAATTATTGTACCTAAGTGCCTGTGATATAGTCTGCATCATCGTTTTATATCGGAAGACTCGCATCATTCAATTCATTCCTGTAGCACCGCCATCGCTCATTGTATATCATCGATACCCTTCGTCATCTGTACACTGTGCACCGTTCTGCCATCTAGTTCTCAAATCGAGAATTTACTTCGAATACATAGGGTTTACAAAACCGCAATATGCATCAATGTACCGCATGTAACGTCGAGTTTTGCGCAGAAGATATAGTAGTTTCATGTGATGGCCTTTGTGATGTAGGACGCTTCTTTCACGCCAAATGCGTCGGGTTGTCATACGACGAGGGATGTGCATGTTTACACCAAAATATATTCTGGATGTGTGACTCCTGCAGAAAGATTATAGAAAGCGGTCGCCTTCGAATCATTGTAAACGAAACGAATTCTAAAGAATTCGCTACAAAAACGGAACTGAATTACTTGAGATCTGACCTTGAACGGATTGCGCAGTTAGTATCCGAAATTACTTCCAAACCTAATGAAGCCTTGCCGATTCATCAACAAAGCCACACTATCGCTCAGCACACTTCTCCGTTATCTTCAACAAAGTTGGATCAAACTACTTGTGCTTCAGATAACTCGAGCTTGGAGCTGTTTATATCGAATATCGCCCACGACGTGCCAGAAGATGATGTGAAACAAATGGTTTGCGAAACTATAGGAACGGATAAAATCTTGGATGTCAAAAGATTGGTCGCAGCTGGAATTGATGTGTCTACGCTAGATTATGTATCCTACAAAATCACGGTTGACGGTCGACACCGAAATGCTGCAACGAGGAGTAGAAGCTGGCCAAATGGAGTACGATGTCGGGAGTTCAGGCGCTATTCCACCGTTGCTTGGAGACCACTGAACCGAACTTCATCCATCAATTTAGATCGAAGCGCTATTATTTGATTTGTATAATTTTATAATGAAGTTGCAACAGTTTAATGTAATAATTTCCATTCAGTTAAAACTATTTCATGTAACATGTGGTTTATGTTGTTAGGTGTATTATGTTTGTTATATTGTTAGCTAGAATTTAAGGAAGTAATCTGTACGACTTTGTCGAAGATGAAATTCAATTAAATTAAATAAATAAACCGACCTTTTTCAGCAGGTGAGTTGGCCCACGCACTTGCTAAGTGCAACGGGAACTCATCCGGACCGGATGAGTTGGGGTATCCCATGTTCAAACGGCTCCCACTAGACGTGAAAGCCGACTTTCTAAAACTCGTCAACGACACCTGGGAAAACCTCTCATTCCCCGATGAGTGGAGGAATAGCCTCGTAGTCCCCATTTCCAAAAATAACGTGGAGGGTCAAGACCCCACCAAATATAGACCGATCTCCCTTACATCGTGTGCCTGTAAGACCATGGAGAGAATGGTTAACCGACGGCTCCGTGAGAAGCTGGAAGCTAATGGAAACAACTTCAGGAATGGGGCATCACCGGCAACATCCCAAGTAACATTTTAAGATTTATGATTTACTACAAGAGTATTTGAATCCTACAACAATAAAACCATAATCAAGGCATTTTATTCTTTATCGCTAACACCAAAACCTCTTGGAGAGTAGTATCTGCCTAGTTGGCCCACTCTTGAAATGGTTTTGAAGGGTAAATGCAAGACGGGTTTCAAGATCAGAATATGACAAAACATGAATACGAATTCGGCACCAAAAACCTTTCGTAATCTATTTGTAAACCATTATAAAAGACAGTTGATCTCATTTGCAACCTTTTCTAAGCCACTTAATCTTGATGCCTGCGGAAATCTCTAGATCTAGCTTTATGCAAACATTCACATGAAATAATAAAATACGTTCAGTATCAACAAAATTAATTAAAGTTTATTGTACATGAAACCATAAAATGCCATAATCAAATATTGAAATGAAATATTTATAATCATCGAGAAAAATAATCAAAGCAGATTTGATGTATGATGCTTAAATTTTTGGTGCCGAATGAGATTTATTGTATCATATAGTGCGAAACTTCGATATAACTGATGCGCTCCCAGTGAACCTCGTTTTAAATATTATTTTTTGAAAAACAAATTGTTGTTAATTTTGCGCTTATCTGCTAATTGCGTATTATTTAAGGGTATGCGATAACACACTTTTTCTTAACGAAACGAAACGAAACGAAATTTAAAATGTCAATGTTGATTCGGATCGAAACGAAACGAAATATAGTTTTACTTTCGAGACTTCGAAACGATACGAAATCAAGGTTCATTTATTTCGAAATTTTTCGAAACGAAACGAAATTTTATTTTTTTTTCCGCGGAATTTTTATCGGAATGGTGTTACGCAATTCTGATTTAACTTTTTGAAGTCAAATAACTATTTTTAGAGTTAAAATAACACGAGAGACAGTCTGTGATAAATCGCTGCATTCTCGCCGCATATAACATTAGCGATAAGGCAATACCCCAGCATTTGTGCCGCTTTCAAAGGAATTCATCGTGGAGCGTGTGCTCCTGAATCTGATCAATTTTATATCAGCAAGTACATAAAAAGAAAGAAATTGTGGGATTTTTCATATACGGATTCAAATTTCGTTTAAAACCTTAGTTCACTTAAGGTTATGTACATAATTATGCTGAAGCACACTTCATATTTAGAGGTGTGCGCCGCCGCGCCACGCCGCCGCCGCGGCCGACAGTTTTTGGCACGCCGCCGTCGCCGACATTTTTGCATCGGCGCGCCACCGTTTAAAATTTGTCACGCCGGTGGTCCATAATTTTCCACGCCGATTCAAAATTGAAGAAATCCGCAGATTTTTCCGGAAAATCCGGATTCAATGAAATACCAATGATATTCTTAAAAATTACATACAATTTTTCGTTGAAATTTCGAAAATCCCACCATGAAGAGTAAGATAAACTTCGAGTGTAAATTTCAAAGGTATTCCTATTGAAATCCAAAAAAAATCGTTGAAATAGATTTTTTGAACGGAGAAGAGTCGTTTGGTAGAAAGCCATTTTGTCGAGTGCAAGAATGCCCAACAAACATTGGAGGAGAATAAAGGCTCCCCCAAACCTAAGCGATTTCATCGCTGCGACGGTGACAACTAGTCACCTCGAATCTATCGTTGGGTCGCTGCAGCCAATATTCTGTTTACGCTTCCATACCAACGGCGACAGAATCGCTGTCACCAAGCGATAGAATCGCGTCACGACTGTCGCGTCACGTGTGTTTTGGGGAACCTTAAAGCGCATATGTGACTGTTATTGTAAAAAGAAGGTCTAGTAGCCTAGAAATTCTCACGAGAAATAGAGAAAGAGATAGAGAAAGAGAAACTTGAACAAAAAATGACCAGAACACATCGCGATAAGGGGCGCTCCTTAGCCTAGCGGTAAGACGCGCGGCTACAAAGTAAGACCATGCTTAGGGTGAGTGGGTTCGATTCCCGGTGGAAATTGTCTTGATTTCCCTGGGCATAAAAGTATAATTGTGTTAGCCTAATGATATACAAATGCAAAAATGGTACCTTGGCTTAGAAACCTCGAAGTTAATAACTGTGGAAGTGCTGAATGAACACTAAGCTGCGAGGCGTCAATGTCCAGTGGAGGATGTGATACCAATAAGAAGAAGAAGACATCGAGACATGTAGGTTATCGAGATGTAGAAGGCTGAATGTATGTAGATTGGAGGACCGAGAAAACTATATATATAGAACATCGAGATGTAGAGAGTCGACTGTATAGCTAAAATTCAAGCTTTATCTGGCAAAAGGGTGAATGTCGCAAGAGAGAATTCTTTTCGTCGATTACCCCTCTTTCAAATAAAAGTAACAAGCAGAAGATTTATTTGCGGTTTATAACCTCAGAATGCATGTTTTTATTTTTTTTTCTAGTTTTCTGAGGTGATAAACTTCAAAGGAATCCCCTGCTTGTCCCTTTTATTCAAAAGAAGGGAAGTCGGTGAAGAGAATCCCCTCTTGCGACATTCGCCCTTATTCCAGCTAAAGCTTGAGTGGTTTGTTGGTAGGTCCGAAAGTTGCAATGATATGGAAATGCTAATATCATCTTCCAAACTTAGACGTACATCAGAAAAATATATTAAGCTCTTTTAGTGGAATTAAGTACTCTCCATTTAATTCCACCAATTATTTTCGATATCTTTGGAGATACGTATTTCGACCACAACTGTGTGGTCGTCTTCAGTGTCTCGTACTTGACTCGATTTTTGACTGTCAAACATCCATTTCTGCATAACGACATTTTCGTCCTTATAACCTATTCAGCCAAACGACCATATCTGCCAAATGACGTATTGGGGAAGAGTGCTTTGACCAAATGAAATTTCTGGCCAAACTGGTTTTCGTTGTATAACCGTTTTGCCCAAACGTTCATTTCGATCAAATACAATTCTGCTGGATGATTTTTGACTTAACGTATTATTCGGCTTAATGGCTTTCGCCAAATGATTTTCGAATTTATTATGTACAATACAATAAATTTCCTGTAGAAATCAAAATAAATTCCTTCAAAAATCCGATTTTTTTCGTTGAAATACCAAACGGTTTCCCGTAAAAAAAAATTAAAAAATCACGTAGAAGCTCTGAACAATTTTGGTTTAAATTCCATAAAATTCACCTCGGAAATTCCGAAGAATTTTCCATAGAAAATTTGAAAATAATCCCGTGCAAATTCCAATGATATTCTTATAAAAATTATGATCAATTCGCTGTTGATATTTAATTTTGTTTTGTTGATGTCCAGATTTTTAACAATCTCCCGCGGAAAATCTGAAGAACTTTCTGTGTATATTTCAAAGAATACTCAACAGAAACTTTCCGTAGATTTTCCGAACATTTTCCTGTAGCAACTCAATCAATTTTCCTTGGAACTTCCGGAGTTCTTCCTTGGAAATTCCGAAGAATTATCAAAACTTCAAAGTAGTAGTGCTAAGTAGTGCCATGGAAAGTCTGAAAATAATTTTCATATTAATATTTTGGAGAAGCTCAGAGATTTTTCGAGAGAAAAACATCAGATTTTTCAGACGAAATGCAAAGTCTTGAAAACATCTTGTAAAAATGCAGAAGAAAAACTAAAAAAAAACAAACGTTAAAAATCTGCACACCGATTCATGCCGCCGCTAAAATGGCTTTCGGCGTGACGACGAAAACGCCGCCGCCGCCTACCAAAATTCTGACAAACGCCGCCGCCGACGATTTTCGGACCGGCGAACACCTCTATTCATATTGTCTTCTTGTCAGTCTGGTTTTATAGCATCGTGCTAAGTCAAAATTAGGAAATGAATGCTTAGATTTATTTTTTTATTTAGTGGGATGCACATCTGCCAAGCGTATACGCAGATAGAGAATTGATATTACTAGACCAACATTTGAAAAGAGCGTAGCAGCCAAAACTTATTCCTTTTTATTCTTTGTCTACATGTATATAGCATACATTTTTTTTACCAATCTATTTATTTATGAGGCTCAGATGTTTAATAATAAACTCTACGGAGCCGAAAACATAAGAAATAATGGAACCAATTATTTCGAAGAAATTTCAGAAACATTTCTGCGTGAGGTATTCTTTGGTGGGAATCGGTCCATTGATCCTTCAGTAACCAAACGATCCCGTCACTGACTCGTAGACTGCGCTAGCTGCTTTTAATCCTCCTCCTCTCTCATTTTTCTGAGGGAGTCAGTGTAGCCATGATTCCTTTCTTCACGAACCAGATCCTATCTGTATTAATATTAATACTCATAGTTTCTGCTAGTTTCTCGCGTTCCATCATTAAATCGGGAATTTCAAATGGTTCAATCCGTTCAGTTGAATCGGTATCCAATTCAACCTCATCTTCCTCAGCCACTTAAATTACGTCGTTCTGCGCTGGTTCCGATGATGTTTAACGGGTTGCTGCATCAAATCCGATAACGACACCGGAATACGATTTCCGTTGCCCATCTTGCGTTGCCATATTCGCCTCTTCTTTCCGATTGATCGTTCCTTTTGATCGTTAATTTTTGTACTTTATGGACACGCATCCTTCCGGTGACCTTCCGCTTGGCACATGAAACACCTTGCCTTTCCATATAGCATACATTTGCTCACTAGAAGAATCCTGTGCACCTTTCTAAAATGCATAAAGTTATGTATTTCAGAATGAATTTCACAGACCCATATCTAACGCAAGATCAATGTACTTCGTTTAATAAGCTTCCACAACACGATAGATTCCGCACTAAATAATCTTGTGCTCTTCGGTGCAGACATTAGTTTTATCACTTCGCGTTCTCCCACACTAGGTGGAGTGATCAGCATCAACACGATAGATTGCACACTGGTTGAAAAATTTCTGCTACCTGAGGTAGATTTTTCACTCATTGGCGTCCCACGTTGGAGTCCGCATTCATATTGGGCAAATAGTAAAAAAATTATCGCGTGATTTGAATATAAATCTTGGAAACACTGAACACGTTTTATAGAAGAAAACTGCATAGGGGAACTGTTCCGATCTCCATCTCACTGTACATATATCCATCTCATCGCTAAACAAAGAAATACGGTACCACTTTTTTCGCTTCTTTTTGTCAACATGCGTGTTCACTGCTGAAAAAATCACAAAATAATAAACAAAACAAATTCCTTTCCATTGCTTTGTTTTTTATTGGATGGAAATATGAGCTATGAGATGAAGTGGCAAACCGTTCCCCTACGTATTTGTCTATTAAGAATGGGGTTATGTAGTAAGCGTAAATATAAAAATTTGTATAACATTAAGTTTTGAAAACAACTTTCGAGTTCAGCGGCGCAGCAAAATTTTTGATAATATAAAATATGGTTTAAGTTTAAATTTGTTTCGAAATGCCGCGGAATTCCGTTAAATTTCGTTTGAAGCTAGTTTTTTCTAGCGAATTTTTTGTAATTTTACGAAACGAAACGAAATTAAGAAATCAGATTTCGCCATGCTCAAATTCCGCGAAATTCCGCGGAATTTCGTTTCGAACCACCTGAAACGAAATTTTTCGGAATACCGCATATGCTTAGTATTATTTAATTGTTTTATTATTTGCAGCTGATTCGGTTATAAAAGGTCATATAAAATCTTTATGATAATGCAGTACTAAAAGATTTTTCGTTTCAAATTCTCTCCTAACTTTTTTAGCGTCTGGAGCGGGTCTACGCGGTGTTTTTCCTCTATGTTGTGTTCTTTAAAGTTTGTCACCTCGTGATTTCGGAAATGAATATTTCGATATCAAGTTGATTTATAAAGCTGAAAATTGGTTAGGATGCATATTATGAGTAAGCAAGCAGCGTGGTGATGTTGCAGAGCTAATTTTTTTTTTGCAATAATGAAGGATTCAGCTCTTACTACTCGACTTCACTTTCCCACTTTTTTGGTTCTGATTTTTTCAGAGCTGCAGAGTTTGTATTTTATAAGACTCTTTATGTAGCAAGCACAGATGTCAATTGATCTGATTTAAAGCCGAAAGTAACTTTTATGGTTACAAAACGATTTTAAGAAGTATTTCATCGTGACAAATAAAATGAACATCAAGGAGTTTTAATGGTATTTCCACGGCAGGTTTGATCAAAGCATGGACTGCCCTAATAGACATATTTAAAAGTTCATAGTATTCAGAATTAATAACCTGCCACAAAAGGTTTTGGCAACAGCTTGAAGATGGATCATAATTCAGGCGTGATAAATGCTTCATCAAAACTGGAGAGCTAGCCATAATGAAACCATAATAAATAACATCGAATTCCAAAGAGCTGTATGAATGTTACTTGGGATGCTTGCCTTTATAAAAAAACTTCTCCACCGTACAGACCTTCACGTTGCTGATTGGCGGAACTGCGTCTAGAGAATTCGCCGAGGAGACCGGTGTCCCCCAAGGATCGGTTCTTGCGGTCACACTCTTTTTGGTCGCAATGAATGGGGTCTTCGGTGTCCTACCGGCGAATGTACGTCGTCTACGTCGACGACATTCTCCTGGTCGTGGTGGGTGATACTCCTGGACGAACCAGGATAAAGACACAGGCAGCGGTTAGTACCGTTCACCGTTGGGCAGCCTCCATCGGGTTTATTATGAACGCCGGAAAATGCATTAGGGGCCACGTTTGCCAGAGCCGTCACCAACTTACCGGACCTTCCATCAGACTCGGCCATGATCCCATCCCGAACAGGAAAATCGTCCGCGTCCTTGGAGTGGACATCGATCGCCGATTAACCTTCGTTCCACACTTCCGGGCTGTTAAGGTAAGTTCCGGATCAGTCTGATGAAAACCCTGGCCAAAAAACATCTTACCAACAACAGGCACACCATGTTAAGGGTTGACTTGGTTCCGCCACTGTGCTACGGCCTGGAGCTAACCAGCTCTGCGCGGAGCGATTTATTGACCGTCCTCTCCCCGGTTTTCAACAATTATGTTCAGCTGGCCTCTGGACTGCTTCATTCCACACCAGCAGAAGCCACTTGTGTTGACGCCGGTATCCTCCCCTTTCGACACCGAGTCCTAATGGCTATCTGCAGCAAAGCCGCTTCTTTTGCGGCTGCCACTTCAGGGGAGTGCAAGATCCCTCTCCTCGACGAGGCTGACCGGATCTTGCGATACGTGGCCGGCACCAGTCTCCCCCCAGTGGAGAGGGTCCGCTGACACGGAGCAACAAGCTGGCTAATGCCTCCTGCCAGGGTCGACCACACCATAGCCACCCGGTTTAAAAGCGGGGAAAAAAACAGACGAGTTGAGTAGATCGTTCCTAGAATTGTTGGGAACACGATTCCAGACCCATGAAATCCGGTTGGTTCAGTCTCCAGCCGCGGTGTCGGTTTTGGAGTTTCCGGTCCCGGTTTAAATAGATCGGATAGTTTAACTAGTCAATGCAGCATCTTCTCGGCTGAAGCTGCTGCCATCTTCGTCGCAGCCAACAATCCGATCGCAATCTTTACAGATTCAGCTAGCGTCGTCGCTGCTCTCCAGACACCCTAGACACCCTTGGATTCAAAGAATACTGGCGGCTATGGCACCAAATACTTGTCTCGTCTGGATCCCTGGCCATTGTGGCATCAGGAGAAACGTAGAAGCCCTAGCAAGCGTTGGGCACGAAGGTCTTCCCTACACCCGTCGGCCAGAACCGGGCGCGGATTTGGAATAGCAACCAAACACTATCCCTGAGGAAGATTTAAGGCTCTACTGGCCCATGGAGGGAACTGACTTCCCAGAAAGGGCAGGAGATCATATCGAGATTACGGACGGGCCATACAAGGGTCTCCCATAACTTTGGTGGAGGCCCTTTCCGACCTTAATGTAACCTGTGTGGAGTCAGGAACAGCGTGGAGCATTTCACCTGCGGATGCCCTAAGTTCGTATTCCCTAGGGAACTTTATGGGATCCCAGGCAGCATTAGATGAGCTGTAGGCGACGACGAAGCCAGAATGGCAGCTCTCTTTTGTTTTTTGAAGGATGCTGGGCCTATTACCAAATATAGAACACCTGAAAACCTTTTTTCGGGAACAAGGTCCTCTTCCGCGGCGAACGGGCTTTCCCCGGATATAAGTCCCACCCCCTAAGAGAACCACATACTGTTCAGCTTATGTGGCTTCAGTCTCCTGCTCTATTTTTCAACCTTTATTTAACACAACATTCTGCCATGCCTTCGAAATTTCTTTCACCTTTTCACCAAGGTCTCAAGAGAATACCTATTCGAGCAAGATGGCTCCTCCGAAAAGTTTCGGGCTCTGAAATTGCCATTTTACCTCACACTTGGCTTTCGGATGGGCTGGTCCATTAAGACAGAAAACGGCTGAAAAGTATAAACCAAAGCATAGGCAGACCCTAACACAGCCCACATCCTTCAAACCAAACACCGCAGAGCAGCGCACCAAGATTCAGAACTACGGAACTTCCCCAGGAAACCAAACTGCGATGCTGACAGGAGTGCGGTTCGTGCTCCAGTGAGGGAGCAGGCGGACCCCAGTAACAACCGTGATTGTTTGTGAAAGTGTCATCCTCTTTTTATTTTCATTTTATCGTTTGTTTTATCGGTTTTACAATTAATATGCTTTTTTAAAGTGTTAGGTTAAGCCAAAAATAGTAACAAGAAAACCAACTGGCGAGCCCTAGATTGGCACGCAAGGGGGCCCATCCGGCCTACCCTTCCCTCTTTCATCAGCACACAAACATGCATCGTGGCGGAACCCTTGGTTGGACCGCAAAGGGAGCTCTTCAAGCTCCTTTCCATACCGGTGTTGAACTACCAAGTGATTTTCGGATGATATTTTCGGGAAAATAGACATTACTTATTCTAGTCAAGTATTTATATTAAAACAAGTTGGCTCAGCAGTTGCACTTGTTACACCGAAAAACATTTGCATTTGTTTGGCTAGGACTTGAATCATACCAGGAAACGACAGCACCAAGGGACGTTATTATTATCATTATTCCATGCTTAAACCAACTCAGCAAATCGAAAGACATGGCACAATGTGGAATCACAGCACCCGAAGCATGGCAGACTATAGCCTATAGCCAATATTTCCGCGAAATTACATAACATCGTCGTCGACACAACCAGCATCGGAAAAGAGCATCGCATCTACCATCAGCGCGCGTCGGGAAGTTCACTTAACTACGTCACGCATAAAAGGATATTTACATCAGCAAATTTCATGCGAATCGTCACAGCAGTGGAATAAATTTCTGTTACTCATCCTACCGCTTTAAAATGTGACGCAATTTGTGAACGTTCCTGCAGGATATGAATCTCCCGCTGAGCGATTTGTTGGCTGGTGCGCGTCCTGTGTGCCTGTCGGTAGGTGCAGATACGCTTCTGACAGGAACAATGTTGAATAAATAGAAATCGATGTTGATCTGGACCTTGGAATCATATTGGTAGCAGGCTACGTTCTCCAGCTGGGTACATATCGTAGAACCAAGAGGATTGAATATTTATATATAGGGAGCAATGCTTCTTGGGTGTGGGAACATGAGGAAATATGCCCTAGCCAAGTGAATGCTGTCATAAACTTTCAATTGTGTAGACAATCATAGGCACTTCAATCTCAGTATACCAATTAGAACAAATACCAAACGGATGCCACTAGAAAATAATGAAGAAAATTATATAATGCAAGCAATTTTCATAAATCGAAAAGTAGTGAGGTTTATGAATGAAGTGAAGAGTCTGTTCTCTGGAATTTCTGAAGAGAAAACCAATCACGTGTCCGAGAACAGTGCATAACGCATCCACGCACAGTGGCCAGACTCGTGTTTTTAGCGCGTTTATTTATTTATTTTATTTATTTATTTATTTATTTTGCATGTTATGCCAACAAGTTTTGAACATGTTCGATATATAAGCATACAATCATATGGAGACGCATGGTTCATTGGTTCATCAACTCCTTGTGGTGGGTGATTGATTTCTGGTTTTTGATGAAACATTACTTACAATCGTTTACAACTCTAAAGTTCAGGTATTAATTGAAAGTTTATTACTTGTACTTTGTTATGCGTATGAGATTGACTGCCACAATTTGCCCGGTGTCAAGTAGCAGTTAAATCAAATATGACCAAAAAATCCAATAAAACTGCTATAGCTTTTTTATTTTTCAACGACGTATTTTAATATTATCTATAGACTAACTAAACTAACTAACTAAAACTTTTATGAAGAATCAAACCTTAAATGTTGCAAAGTGGAAAAAAATAAATTTTTATCTCACGTTTGGAAGGATTGATCAGTAAGATGAATACCTCCAAAAATGCGCATTAACTTACTAATTAAATGCCTCGAAGACACCATTACGTTATATTGCATAATCAAGGTACTATAAAATAAACGCGCTCAAAACACGATTTTGGCCACTGTGCCACGGGGTAAAATGACCTAATTCATAAAATCGCTCATATAATCTTTCGTAGGACATTTATGAACAAATGTTATCATCACAATTCAATATTATGTATTCATCATTGATCTGAAATGGAAAAAAAAAATAACGAAATCTTTTCATTTAAATTTAACGATTTGTGATTCTTCCATCTCACCCGTAAGATTGTCATTCAATCCATTAAGACAAAACAAACAACCATGCGTTCACCATTATTTTACTTGCAATTCAGTCATTTAACACCACCATTCGGGCGTTTTGCCCCAGGCCCATTTTTAAAACATATTTTTGAATGCGTTCGAAAATCATAAAAGCCTTGTTGTTTTGAATAGGAGATCATTTTGAAATGTAGCTATTTTTATGAATTTTGCATCTACACGATGAAATGGTTCGGTTTATATTGGTGAAAACATCGAAAAAACTTAAGGGGTGCATTTTGGACTGTTCTTCCTTAGGTATTCTGAGTTGCAAACCAAAGAACAATAGATGGCGGCAAGCATTAAGGCTCCCCCAAACACACGCGACGCGACAGTCGCGAGGCGATTCTATCGCTTGGCGACAGCGATTCTGTCGCCGTTGGTATGGAAGCGTAAATAGAGCATGGCCTGCAACGACCCAACGATAGAATCGCGACGACTAGTTGTCGCCGTCACTGCGATGAAATCGCTTAGGTCTGGGGGAGCCTTTACACAGTGGTTACTGGTGCGACAAAATGTGACAAATCTAGCATAGTTTTTACCGTAGGGTATATTTAACTACAAAATAGCTTTTGGAAATACTATTTCTGCATGTATGTTGATGAAATTAAACCATTCTTGTTAATTTTACCACGCGCGCAATTAAAACAACAACTAGTCGTGATGAAAATTTGCAGAACTGTTAACATTGAGTAATGTTGTGTTTTGGTTGAAATGGTGAAACATGTTGGTTCATTTTGGATGAAAATTCTTAAAAAATCAGAAGTTTAAGACCTGAAACGAAGGTTAGTATATTATTTAACCAACTCTATGAACATTTTGACCAAAGGTAAAAACGCAGTTTTAAACATTTTGTTCTACAGGCATAGAATGGTCTGCCCATGATTTCATAGGTGACGTATCAACCATTCAGAATTTCAGCGAATACGACTTACTACGTGTTTACAAAGGTATTTCAATCGCTGTAACATCGATATGTTGCATGATTCAAATCTCATTTGAGTAAATACGGGTTGAAATGTGTTAAATGAGTGATGTTTGTCCTTAAATCATTTCAAATACATCGGAAAGTGCGATGGTTGATACGTCAACTATGAAATCATGGGCAGTAGTGCTATTGATACTTTTTTTTATTCCTTTATTTATTTGATAGGCACTCTGTGTTACTTTACCGCTACTGTGCCGAGATCTACTGTGGTATTCTGCAGCCAGAATCCACACAGAATCTATTTTTTTGGATTTTTCCATTATTCATTGTTGTTGTCGTTGCCGGTCCATCTCGTCGTGAGTCCATTGTGTTCGTTTTGTCCATATCGTGTATCCAATGATCGTTACATTGTCCTGTTGCCATTTATCCGGGTAACGTTGGAGGAATGCCTCCGAGAAGAACAAGTTGTCAGTCGTCATCAGTCAGCCGTGATGGTGATGCGTGCACCCCAATACGCCACCGCATAAGGCTGCGCATCCGGCGACTGACGAGGGTTTTGGTGGAGGGGCTGGGAATCGAACCCATGACCATTCGCTTGAAAGGCGAACGTGTAGCCAACTACGCTACGGGACCCCCTGCTATTGATACTGTTGTCGAATATGGTGTCAATTAGAACATTTTAACCATGTTATGGGTGGACCTACTTGTCCCTTCGGTGGTGGCAATAAGAAATCGCCGTGCGGGTAGCACAGCTGAATCTTAACCATTGTGCTACACTGCCCAGCAGCTGCTGTGGCAGTCGGTCTCTGAGTCAGAGACCGACGTCGCTATTCTTGCAGATCCGTACCGTGTCCCTGTCAATAACGGAAACTGGGTCGCGGACGACTCCAAGATGGCGGCGATCTGCACAACGGGCCGGTTTCCGGTCCGAGAGGTCGTACACACACCTGTCGAAGGTGTCGCCATAGCTAAGATCAACGGGGTGTTCTATTGTAGCTGCTATGCCCCACCACGGTGGCCAATAGAGCAATTCACCCGGATGGTCGATAGGCTATCGTCCGACCTTGTAGGTCGGAAGCCGGTTGTCATAGCGGGGGACTTCAATGCTTGGGCGGTGGAGTGGGGAAGCCGCTGCACCAATCAGCGAGGTTAAGCTTTGTTAGAGGCTCTAGCAAAGTTGGAGGTCGTGTTAGCCAATGACGGCTCAACCAGCACGTTCCGTAGGAATGGGGTGGAGTCGTTCATTGATGTTACGTTCTGTAGCCCCGGCCTAGCCGGGGGACTGAACTGGAGGGTCGACGAGGGCTACACCCACAGCGACCACCTAGCCATCCGCTACGCGATCAGCTGTGGTGTGCAGCAGTCGAGGTTGAGGAATCCCCGTCAGGTCCGTGGGTGGAAGGCCCAAAGCTTCGACAGCGAAGTTTTCACCGCGGCGCTGGGACTGGAGGGTAACACCGACAGTCTTACAGGGGACGCACTGACAGCTGTCCTGTCATGTGCATGCGATGCCAGCATGCAAAGGAGGGCACCACCGAGGAACGGTAGACCTCCAGCATACTGGTGGAGTGCAGCAATCGCAGACCTTCGGTCAACCTGCCTTAGGGCTAGGCGAAGGATGCAGAGAGCTCGCTCTGAGCAGTTGAGGGATGAACGCCGTTTGACGTTCAAAGCTGCGAAGTTGGCCCTTAACAAGGCCATCAGTAGCAGTAAGAGGAAGTGTTTTGACAACCTATGCCTGAACGCCAATGCTAATCCTTGGGGCGATGCCTACAGGATAGTAATGGCGAAGACCAGAGGGGGACTGGCGCCTCCCAAACGGTCGCCGGAAAGGTTGAATCGCATTATCGAGGTTCTCTTCCCGTCCCATGCCACAAGCCCTTGGCCACCCCCAGCACCGCAGAACGCGAGTGCTGAAGTGGCTGAAGTGGCAGCGGTGACGAACGAAGAGTTGCTTGCGATGGCCCGAACCCTTGATACGAACAAAGCTCCGGGGCCCGACGGAGTGCCAAACCTCGCTCTGAAGGCAGCGATCATGGCTAACCCGGACATGTTCAGGACAGCCATGCAGAGATGCCTGGACGAGCGCAGTTTTCCCGATAGGTGGAAGAGACAGAAGCTGGTGCTGTTGCCGAAGCCCGGGAAACCACCAGGTGACCCATCGGCGTACAGACCAATCTGCCTACTGGACACCACAGGGAAGTTGCTTGAGAGGATTATCCTCAACAGGCTTACCCCGTACACCGAAGGTACGAACGGCCTGTCAAGCAATCAGTTTGGGTTTCGTAAGGGTAGGTCCACGGTGGATGCTATCAACTCGGTTGTGAAAACTGCGGAAGTAGCGATACAACGCAAGCGGAGGGGAACTCGATTCTGTGCGATAGTGACGCTCGACGTCAAGAACGCATTCAACAGCGCAAGCTGGGATGCCATCGCGCTCTCGTTACTCCGATGGGCCTGTACAACATTTTGGAAAGCTATTTCCAGAATCGCGTACTCTTATACGAGACCGGTGAAGGGGAGGGTAGTGCTTCTATCACCGCAGGAGTCCCTCAGGGATCTATCCTGGGCCCGGTGCTATGGAACACTATGTACGATAGTGTTTTAAGACTGAAGTTCCCCCCAGGTGTTAAGATCGTTGGCTTCGCCGACGACATAACGCTGGAGGTTTACGGAGAGTCGATTGAGGAGGTGGAACTTACGGTGGCCCACGCGATCGCTATAGTAGAGGAATGGATGAGCTCAAGGCAGCAGGGGCTAGCTCATCACAAAACGGAGTGGGTTGTTGTTAACAACCGTAAGTCGGTACAGGAGGCAGTGGTTCGCGTGGGCGACTGTGAGATCATTTCCAAGCGGGAGGTGAAGCTCCTCGGGGTGCTGATCGACGATAGACTGAACTTCGGCAGTCACGTAGATTACGCCTGCAAGAGAGCTTCGACAGCTATTGCGGAATTATCCAGGATGATGTCCAGGTGCGCTCCAGTAGACGCAGGTTATTAGCTGGGGTTGCACTATCTATCCTTAGATACGGCGGTCCAGCATGGGCCTCGGCACTTAGCGTCGAAAGTAACCTGCAGAAGCTGGAGAGTGTACACAGGCTAGCGTGTCTCAGAGTGATAAGTGCCTACCGCACGGTATCACGGGATGCTGCTTGTGTGATTGCGTGTATATTACCCATTGGACTAGTCAGACGGGAAGACGAGGAGAGTTTCGACATGCGCGGAACCAGAGGAGCCCGTAAAGCCATTAGAGTCACTTCGACTATCAAGTGGCAACGGGACTGGAATAACTCTTCTAAGGGTAGGTGGACCCATCGACTGATACCTAGCGTATCATGATGGGTTAATAGGGGGCATGGGGAAGTTCACTTCCATTTGGCACAGTTCCTGTCAGGCCATGGATGCTTTAGGTGGTACCTACATAGGTTTGGGCATACGGACTCTCCCGTCTGCCCGGACTGCCCAGAGGTCGACGAAACTGCCGAGCACGTACTATTCGTATGTCCTCGTTTCGTCGATGTAAGGAGCGGAATGCTAGAGGTGTGTGGGAGGGACACTACTCCGGATAATCTTATCCAGAGGATGTGTCAAGAGGTTGAAAAGTGGAATGCGGTCTCGGCCGCTACTACTCAGATTGCCAGCATCTTGCAGCGCAATTGGTGCGCCGAGCAGCAGTCGGATAGCGCCGACTAGTGGGTAGCTAGTCTCGAGGGTGAGGTACCAGCGGGTAGTTAGTTAAGTAGTAGAGGAACTAGTGGGTAGCTAGTTATGAAATAGAGGCACTAGTGGGTAGCTAGTTGTGATTTGAAGCTAGTGGGTAGCTAGTATGTGAGCGTGCGTAGTCGCATGGACCCGTCCCAGAAGTAATGCCGAAAAGACTGTTCCGGGAGACTCAGGGTCTGTGAACAGGGTGGTTTTAGCGGGTCGGCAATAGCTAAACCCCGTTCGCCGGTAGCCCACCGGTGTCTGGATGCAGATTCCCACCCTACTGGAAACAAAAAAAGCCGTCAACGTAACGTTAATATCGAGTCATACTGACTCGATCAGTTTTATAGGACATTGATGGCAAGAACCTGCCCAAGATTAATGTACTACTAGGTGTCCAATCTGCCAAATTTTTTGAAGAGAAGAACTGCCGTGTCAAGCATATCTGTCCCATGTCGAAAAATATGCAACTGAGAAAAATGCGATTTAAGGTGGAAACATATTTTTCAGTTTGTAGCTAAATTGCCCCATGAAATTTTGATTAATAAACGTATATCGATGAAAATAGTGTATTTCTAATGGCTTAGTATGTTTCAAAGGATAAACACTGTTTTTTAAGTGGAATTTATTCAGTGGGACATTTATGCTGCGAAATTGAAGACAAAATTGATAATTCCAAGCATATTTGTCCCAGTGCTAGAGTATCATCAGATTACTTTCCACTTAGCAAAAGTTTAGTTCGGTCTGGATAATAACCTGTTTAGAAAAGATGCATTATAAGGTCTTTTCAAAGCATATTGTTGTAAGGGGCCGTACAGTAATAACGTAAGCTTTTGGGGGAGGGAGCTCGCGCTCCATAGAAAAAAAATATGTATAAAAAATCTGACATGGGGACGAGTGTGTCTGAAAAACCCCAGAGATATTATACCTTACATAAGTATAAGGACAGTGAGAATTGGTTCAGGTCAGTGGCGTAGCCAGGGGGGTGGTTTTGGACATAACCCCCCCCCCCAGAGACAAATTTTTTAGAAGAATTTTATGACGAAGCTTCAAAATCAGGTTCCGTGGTAACTCAATACCGCAATACTGCGAAGGTGTTTGATGATTCCTATGAAATTTATTTCAGATTAGCATCTGATGTGTCGAGTGGAAACTTCCACCAGTGTGGGGTGCGTATATGAACATTTGTAAACACACAGGACCATTTTTTCGTAATAAGTTGCACTCGACGGGAAATTCGGCCCCATTGTTTGCTTTTGAAAATCGATTAGTCACTTCCCTATTGCAAAAAGCTTGTATATATGTAAATGAATTGAGCCTACCTTATAGCCATGCGCTTAGAAGTACGACTACAAAGCGATGATGCTTAGGTGGCTTGGTTGGACTCACGGTCAAAGAAATATTCAGGTGCAATTAGGTATGAAAGTATTATCGTGTTAGCCTCATCATATACGAATGCAAAAATGGTAATGCCAATAAGGAAAGAAGAAAAAGTGTAAATAAATACATATAATGCGAAAAAAATGAGAGACTATTCTCACTCAAGTTTTAATATAAATCATGTTAATATGCTTTAATTATTACTTTTCAACTTTCATAATGCACAAGAAAGGCATTAACGATGTTAGGTGGACTAACCTTTTTACCCATTGAAACTATTTTACCCATATTCTTTCTCTGAATGATTTGGTAATGAAAATAGGCCTCTTCGAAGTAATTTAATACATGTTATATGAAATTGGTTTCAATGGGACAGTTATGCTTGGAAATTCTACAATGGGACAAAATGACCCGATATTTTTTCGCTAAGTTTTCGAACAAACTATATGTATTTATTTGTTCACAATAAAATATACATTAATTTAGAACGTTTGGTGCATAAAACTCAAAAATGATAAAAATCGACATAGGACAGATATGCTTGGGACGGCAGAGAAGGTGAGAATGAAAAATTCTTTTGCAGTGCAAAACGTAAACTAACTCACTTCCCATACTAAAATCCAAAATGGTTGAATCGTGAATTTGGCAGATTGGAACACCTAGTAGTGTATTAATCTTGAACCTGACCAACAAACACAAACAGGGTAACGTTACAATTTTTTTCCTGCTGATGCAGTCAGAACTGCTGGGTCACTGTCGAGAAGAGGGAAGCTATAGAAGGAATGGGTCTTTTGGCCATATCTTATTTTCGTGATGCTGCAACCACCGACAAACTGACATTTTTTTTTCAACCGCAGTTATCCTTTTCCAACCACTAACTCTAGCTGCATAATAAATTACACATCGTCTGTTCAATGTATGTGTGTGCAAGAAAACGCATTACGGTTAGAAAACATCACTCATATCTGAGTAAGTAATCACTTACTGACTTTTACAAACCCATTGAAGTTCACTACGAAAATGAAGCACCTAAATACTTTAATTGATTCGATGTGTCTTACATTAGGCATTCTCTGAAAAGTAAGTGAAATTTAATGTTGATTTCCAGTAATCTGAGACATTTTTACATGTTACAGTTATTTGTATCAGCCATTGAGTGAAATATTTTGAGAGTGAACGTTATGTTAACATCGAAGAGCTGTTGAATTTTCCTGCAGATTGCACCTTCTCCTGCTTGGCTTAACCACTTTTTGCCAGACGTCACAATTAATTTGACATTAGCGATCACTCGATATTCGAATCGACCATTTCACATTTTCAGTCAGGGTTGGTATTTTAGATTCACGCCAGTTTGTCGGTGGTTTCATTGCCATATAAATTTGATCTAGTTTGTCAATGTTGATAAAATCTATATATATAAAAATCAATCTATGTATGTATGTTCGCTAACTACTTCTGAACCACTTGGCCGAATTCAACCAAATTTGGTACACACGTTCTCTATCCTCAGGGGAAGTTGACAAAGGGGGTGGGAGGGTCATTTAGAAAAGGGGGCGGGGTTTTGTTTAGAAAACGAACAATTATGTGTAACTTGCATCTCCTAGGACCGATTTCAATCAAATTTTGTACACATATTCAATATAAGGAGACAACCATATGAGTGTAATCTTTGAAAGGGGGAGGGGTCTGGAGGGAAAGGAATTGTTCAGAAAACGGGAAATAAAGAGTAAATTCTGAACACCTGCACCGATTTCAACTAAATTAGATACAAACATTCACTACCCTAAACAAAAGATAACAAAGCGGGTGGGGCGGTCATTGTAAAAAGGGAGGGTATGGGGGAGGGTTGTCTTTATAAAACGAGCAATTCAGTGTAACTCCCAACCCCAGTACCCATATCAACCAAATTTTGTACACATATTCACTAAGAGTAGTCGATCATATGGAAGTGTAATTTGGGAAAGAGGGAGGGGCTGGGGGAGGGTATTGTTCAGAAAACAAGCAATTCAGTGTATCTTTTGAACCCTGGACCGATTTCATCCAAATTTGGTACACACATTCTCTATCCTAAGGAGAAAATAACAAAGGGTGGTATGATCATTGGGAAAAAGGGAGGGTAAGGGGAAGGTTGTATTT
Organism: Armigeres subalbatus; assembly: GCF_024139115.2. Lineage (NCBI taxonomy): Eukaryota > Metazoa > Arthropoda > Insecta > Diptera > Culicidae > Armigeres > Armigeres subalbatus. The sequence continues at coordinate 312,021,375 of NC_085140.1, forward strand.
AGAAAAAGAGCAATTCAGTGTAACACCTAACTCCCAGGACCGATTTCAACCAAAATTGGTGTACACATTTTCTATCCCAAGGAGAAGATAACAAAGGAGGTGGGAGGGTCATTGGGGAAAAAGGGAAGTTATGGGGAAGGGGTTGTCTTTAAAAAATGAGCAATTCAGTGTAACTCCCAGGATAAATTACAACCAGATTTGGTACACTTATTCTCTATTTTTGGAAGATGTTTATTGAAAAGGTAGAAGGGCCAAACAAATATATAAAAATAGATTGATACAAAGGAACAATTCTATGAGCGGTAGATCTACCTCTGTGGGTTTTGTGCTACAGCATTGGACATTTTAATTGAATAATTTACTTTTCAGTCCCTAGCAAAGCCGAATACATATAGCTATTAGCTATCTATATATCTCGGATACTTATTCAACGTATGTGACGTATGTGATTTTGTAAACAAAAATTTAAACGTTGATTTCTGCAATCTGATAGCACTCCACGCAAACCATCGCCACATACAGGTAGGGGAGGTTTCGGCTACATGTTCGTTGTGTTGGTTTGCGTAGGAGTGCCATCATATTTGACAAATCGACGTATGCATCTTTGTTTACAAAATCACATACGTCCTTTTGAATAAGTACCCGAGATATATAAAACTCAATGTTTGTATGTTTGTGTGTATGCTCCAGCCTAACTTCTGAACCCATTATTGTATTGTTTAGTTATCGATCAATTTAACCATTTATCGAAATTATGGTTGCCCAGTGACAAGCAATGATTAATGTGTTTCCTTCTGGATGGTGAATGTGATCCCTTCTTTAAAATAGACGTTTGCCCGGAATAAGGCATCGGTGGATGTTTTCCTTCTTTAGAAATAAACGTTTGCCGGAATATGGCGATTATGGGTTTGCTCCCTTCTTCAAAACCAGTCAATGTTTTCAAATGAAATCTGCCTTCTTCTGATCAAATGATGAAGTATCGATAAGAAAACGCAATTATCCTGTTGACCAATTGGTTTATTCATTTTCCGATTGTGAAAAAAAAACTGCGAATCAAACTGGCAATTCCGAGCAAGGCCGGGTACATAAGGCTAGTACACATATATAAATAAATACATTGTTTAACCCTTAAAGGCGCAAAGCGATTTGTTTTTTAAATTTTCGAAAATATTTTTAACGTAAATACCTATTAAATGCATTAACAATAAACTTATTTTCGGTTTGTTATTTTAAAAACAACATTGCGCATTTGAGGGTTAACCCTTCCGTTACCAATCCTCCTTTTGAAAACGAAAATAAAAATCTTTTTGGCTGTAACTTTTTTATATTTTGACATTTTTTTTCGCAACTTTCACCAAAAGAAGCGGATTTTGTTCAAGTTTCAGGTGCTCTACTTTTTAAGACTGGTCACTTGATACCAGAATATGCCAGAACGCATACTTCGGAAATGATTATTTAAGATATTTTGAAGAGGAACGACGCATAAACTATACCAAATTCGATCAGGAATTTGATCGGTCCGAAATATGGCCTGTATTCCGGAATCCGGACATTCCTCCGGAACCTGTTACGGGGTCACTTTACGGAAATGAAGAATGCGACCATCAAACTTCATGATTTCAAAAGTTATGATATTCTATTGTAGTTTTGTACTTCCGGGACCGTATTTTAACCGATTGGAACCGGTAAACTCATTTGCCGAGTACCGGTTCAAGGATCAATTTTGGGAAATAAGCAAACCTCATCACGCGACATATCAAACTTCATGATTTCAAAAGTAATGGCATACTATAGTAGTTTTGTACTTCCTGGACCGTTTTTGAACCGATTGGAACCGGTAAACTTATTTACCGAGTACCGGTTCAAGGGTCCATTTTGGGAAACCTTGTTAAAAAGGTAGAAAAAATGGTTCGATGACATGGCAGATGTCGTTATTAAAATGGCTGGGAACAAAAGGAGGCTGAGGCCCCCTCAGCTGAACTGAAAAGGGGTTCACTGAGGGGTTGGGATTTGTATCCGAAGAAGGTCCGTTCGCCTTAGGCAGAGGTCCAGATCTATATCGCGTAGTACAGACCTGCATCCTTCAGGAAGCAAAAGAGTACAGCCGTATTAGCTTCATCATCAGCTAGCGCATCCCGGATGCTAGCTCAAATACCATAATGATTCATGGGGTGGTCAAATTTCGGGCACCTGCATACAAAGTGCTCGACGCTGTTCCTAACCTCGCAAAAGTCACATTCCGACCGGAAAGGACCCCCACCCTGGTATGCCCGGTCCGGAGTCTGGATATGATGGTCTGCTGTTTTTGCGAGGTCAGGTCGTGCCAGGGACCAGTGGTGCCTTTCACCTTCCTTAGGGGTAGGACGTTGTTGCTGTTCCAAGCCCGGGCCCAGTCCTGGCCGACGACACTTTTTGTCTATTTTTTAACGTCGGCCAGCGGGACGGAACGGGTATAGGGCGAGCCTTCATGCCCCACGTAGGCAAGGGCGTCAGCTTCCACATTTCCCCCAAATGCCGCAACGGCGAAACAGGTGTCTGGTGTCATACCTGCAAGGATTCCTTGGATCCACGGGTGCTTTGGTGGGCAGCCACCACACTGGCCGAGTCCGTAAGGATCGCAATCGGTTTGTTTGCTGGAAGAGGGGCAGCGACGAAGATGACTGAAGCTGCGGCGAAAAATACGCTGCACTGAGACGGTAGACTCTCGGACCTGGCTAGATTGGAACGGAAAATACCGAAACCTACCCCTCTGCTAGACACGGAACCTTCGGTGTACCGTACGGTATGGTTCCGGAACCGAGTGGCCACGAGCTTGATGACCGACCTTCTTAGCTCCTCGGAGTTGTCGCCTCTCCGGAAGCGCGCGGCGATGGAGTTTTCGAATTTGACGGGAAGCATTGACCAGCTTCTTGTTACATGCCAGTGGACCCGCGCCACTGGGGGAGACCGGTGCCGGCCACGCTTCTAAGGATCCGGTCAGCCTCGCCGAAGAGAGGGGTCCCGTACTCTTCTGATGTCACCGCAGCATAGAAATTTCTGAAGAACAACCTCAAAAGATTTTCAAAAAAATCTGAATAAATTTCTTAAGGAATTTTTCAAGAAACATCCTAAGAATAATGAAATGAAAACAACAAAATAACTTCCAATGGACTTTCCAAACAAATACACTCTAAAAACCTTCGGACTTATTTCCAGGGATTTCTCCGGGAATTCTTCCGAAAATCCCGACAGTAGTATGAAATCCTGTTTTGAATTTGGAAAACTAGGACATCATGCATCGCTACAATAAAAACAAAATATCAGAATTGCACAGAGTTTCTTAATTCTCGTGTATACATGGATGAAACAGTGTGTCATGAGCTACAAAAGCTCACGTAGTACCGATTCTATGCGACGAGAGAAGCTAGCGCACATAAAATAACTGAGTGAGCGTGTCTCAATTTACTTCTCATGAGACTCATCTTATGCGCTAGGAATGCATAGTTGGCGTTACTTAGGCGACGATATAATTGAATGAAAATTTGCCGCCTAAGCTGTTTTACGCACCGCCGCTGTTGTTTGCAAAGTTTTGCCATGGCAAACAGCGCATGAGCTGATCCAATTGAGATGTCTCAATCAATGCGACTCACCAATGTTAATGTGAGGAACACAAGCTTCGTGAGACTCGCGTGCGCTAAATTTTATGTGCGCGTAGCAGTCGTTGCTCAATCTCATCCTTTTTTGTATGCGTGCATGATGTCTGGAATTGCATTCGATCCATCATCATACATCTTCGGATATTCTCAAGAATTTCTTGGGAATTGATACAAGAAGTTCCTTTGTAAATTTATCCAGAAATTCCTTAGAATATTCGTCCAGATGATATTTCAAGAATTTATCCAAAAGTTCGTTCGGAAAATCTTCAAGGCATCTTTCTGTAAAAAATAACCCCAGGAATTAATGCGATTAGTCATCCTGAATTTTTTCAGGCTTACCTGAAACATTTTTCTTACGTATTTCCGAGGAAATATGCAAAAGAATTTCCAAAGGAATTTCTAAATTTCTAAAAGAATTCGTAGACGAATTTCTGAAGAAATTTTCGAAATTTTCTTAGAATCCTTCTTTGAATTTTCAAATGAATGTCTCGAGGAGTTTCCAAAGAAACTTCTGGACTTATCTCCGAAGTAATTTCCAGAAGATTTTCTGGAGAAATCCCTAGAGGAAATTCCCAAAGAATTCTTGAAGAAGTGTCCAAGATAATTCTTGGAGAAATTTAAAACTGTCGGAAATTCTTCTATTGAAAATTTTCCACCCTAGAAAATTTCGATAGAATCGTTCGAAAATCCCGAAGAAAATTCCTGAATTTTTTTCCAAGAATTGTGAGAAGAATTCTTGGAGGAAATTTCTGAGGAATAATTGAAGAAATTTCCGAGTGAATGAAAATCCAGAAAAAAAATTCAAATTTTCGGAAATAATCCTGAATATATCCTTTTATTTAAGATATTCACGACAAAATACCAGAAGGTAATTCCTAATTTGATTTCTTTACAGTAGTAAAATCCAGATTTGACTCTGAAATTGCTTGCGCCGCCAGTGATCCTGTGGATGGAAGAAGGAGGTGCTACCAACCACAACAGCTTGTGATGAAGGAAGTGTCTGCAACAACTAAGGGTCGGGTCGTGTTCGACGCATTCTGAAAGAAAACTAGCGGTAAAATACTAAACGGTAAACGTCAGCGTGTATGAGGTCCTGTACGTTCCAGAAAAGTGATTAGTGTGATTTGAATCATTTTTTCTAATTCACAATTTCGGGAACTATATGTAATGTAATCAAAACAGAAGAATGAGGAGTGCATCATTTCTAATGTTTTTTTTTGTTTCAGCACGAAGCATGCAAACAGAACTTATGCTTAAGGTTTTTCCCACGAAATTGGTGTCAGGAAGAAAAGCAACCGAATATTTTTCCTTATTAGGCAAGACACTAATGAACACACAAACTCACTTCAGTCTCTTGTGCTTTATCACTTATTCTCATTCATTTTAAAGTAAGTACTCAGCTTCCTGTCACGGAAACATGTGATTCCATGGCTCTGAAATCGCTAATCTAGTTCGTTGTTTCTTTCTGAGTGCTACTAATCGGTTGTGATATGGACGCTAAAATTTATGAGTACACGGACACACACAAAACGGGCGTCTACTAAGTCAGTAGAAAAACAGTGTAATGTACATTCCCAAAAGAAGCTCGTGGTATTATGTTTACAACAAATTGATGGCTTTGAGAAGAAGCGTAAATTGCATTTACGGAAAATATTTCAACTGTTTACTATGTTAGGTGAGCAATGGTTTGAGTAATTTCTAATTTATTATTTCCTTTCCGGGGAGTTTTCATTGATTCTTCAGTTAGATTTTGTCATACTTTTGTGTGTAGATGCGCCACTGTAAGCATCTCCCAGCGATGTCGTTCGGAACCCATGGAATTAATGTTGGTTGGTGACATGTGCAATTCTTTATCCCACCGATCATTTTGGTTGGCAGGGCAATACTGAGATTGATGGGTACATGGGTACCAACCGATACGATACTCTGCAAGCTGATGCTCAGATAGAAAGTCTTGAACCACACTGAAGCTGCTAATGGCTACGCAACTTATGGGGCAGCCAATCATTATTATCACTGCAAATGAGTATGGGCAAGAGATAACCGGAAGCATGCTGACTACTGAATTAACTAGTGTTGTAGTTTAAAAGCTTGAGTTGACATCAACCCAACAGCTATATAAATAAGTCGTTTGCGTCTTAAATAGTAGCCGAATAAAGTTTTATTGGAATATTTTTGAAAGTGCGTCTAAAAATGCAAATCAGCTACGCTTATGGAAGTAATAAAAAAGGTTTATATGATCTTGAAATAAATATAATGAAATCTTATATTATCTACAGCAGAAATATTTAGATCTCGTTGAAGATGCTATCCAACAGCGTAATAAAATATTGCACCAGAAAAATCCATGCCATAAAATATATTTCACTCTCCAGGATCTGGTTAAAATTTATCGTCTGTGTAGAACATAAACATTCATCATCTTTGAAATACTACTCACCTTGAACTGCTCATAAATATCGATTTCAGCAGTCGAAATGCTTCCCGAGCCCAGCAATCAATATCCCTCGGTGAGTCTGCAAGTCCTGAAAACGACACACAATAGCCTCAGAGTATGATTTTCCCTCTTCATCTCCATGATAATGCAATACGATATAAATCACAACTTACACTAATGATATCTCTATTTAAACCTTTTCACGCTATGCTTCTATACTCGTCGCCCGCTTCTGGCTCCCCCAACATTCATAGACTGTGGAACATCATTCAACGGCTCCCCAGCACTCGAGCACGCTTCACTGACTTCACACTATTGGTTCCCTCCAACTACTACACTGCCTCTCGTCACAGCTCACTTTCTTTGGCTCACGCTTTTCCTGTGTATGTATTCTTATTACTCGACGAGCTGTAGCGCAATAATGAAGGAGAACACTCCTGCTCGTTCTTTGCACCGCACACACCGTCCGACCAAGTCGCGGCACTCTTGACGGCTTTCCACACTTCTCCCACGCACCACGCGCGGTCGTCGCGGCGAACTGGAGAAAAAAAAGTTATGTGCTGTATACACAAATCAAATTCACATGCTTCTGCACGGGAACGATTCAATTTGTAATTTTTATGCCACTGTGACTTCGCTTTTCCACTCACTCGCTTGCGCTTTCCGGCTAACAGATTCTCGTGTGCAGAGTAATCTTGTTTACATTTACACGAAAAGAAAACTGCTACTCTTGTGTTTTGCCGCTTTCCACTTTCCACTTGCCAGATTCAGCGGGAACCTTGGTTTGAAGGGAATTTTTCTCCAAGAAATGGAACAGTTTTGTGACGAGCGTTCGACTGCAATCAGAAAGGTAGACGGCACCTGCGAATATGATTTGCATATTTTTCCGATGAATGGTACGAAATTATTGATTTATGATAATTTTATCCTGCAATCCAATTGCCAGCGAGAGTGGACACATTACTTTATTCATTGCATTTTTATGTCGGATCCTTTTTTTGGTAATTGATCATCAAATTCTTCTATTTGCCAATTTATTTGGGAAGGTATCTATCTGGATAAATTTATTTTCATTTTTTTCAGTTGAGTTTTTTGACTGGCCAGTGGAGATATATCAGCTTCCACACTGATATTCTTCCCTCCCCCTTCATACGGGAGCTTGGCAGAAGGAAGGTCGTGCGATATGTGCCATCACAAATATTGCCCTCCGCTCGCTTTCAAATCGACTTCTATAAAAACATTCTTCATGCCTGCCGTATCCTAACGGAACTATCAATTCTATACTTTCGCCTCTAATGCTATCATGAACATGCACGTCCAAATTTGGAAGATGATATTAGCATTTCCATATCATTGTAAATCGTTTAACTTCACGTAGAAGTAACACACACGAAATCATTAATTTAGTGTATGTAATTTGTTTACCTTATACTTTTTTTTAACAATTTTTCACGTTTTTTTAAGTTTCTTTAAATTGGCTAAAAATTTCAGCTCATTCGATCACATTTAGATGTGCTTCAAATCGATTTAGTGTTTTTGACATATATGGTTTTGCCCTTAAAAAATCATAACTCCGAGTGGGATGAGTACACATTTGATAGTTCTGTTAGGATACGAAGGCATAAAGATTTTTTATATGGAAGCAGATTTGTGTTTTCGTCTCTAATTCTATCATAAACAAATTTGAAAGATGATATTATCATTTCCATATTAAAAAGTAACAAACTCATCTTGTTTCGTTTATCTTCACAAATCTACAAATCGTTTAACTTCACGTAGAAGTAACACACACAAAATCATTAATTTAGTCATCTTGGGGGCGATTCAAATATAACGTCCACTACTTTCTAAAATTTCTAGACCCCCCTCCCCACTCTGTCACGCTTTTTTGTATACCTAGTATATGTATTGTCACAAAATCTTAGACCCCTTCCCCCCCTGAAACCAGTGACATCATTATTAAACGACCCCTTGTTTATTATAATGTGTTTGATTTTACAAAAAAAATGGCGAACAAAATTTATGTTCAATTTATGTGCAATTCGATATCAGTACACTCTCATTGGCAGCCGAACGCCCTACCAACTGCATCAGACGTGTTTGACGTTGCCTAATGATTTTAACCCTTATGTTACCGACAGGGTACCCGGGTACATTTTCCTTTTCAAGTGAATTTTTTTAGGGTTCTAAACAGCGTAGGAAAATGAAACTCTGTGACATCTTTAAACTCGACTAAATTTAGGTTTGGGTGGTTTAAAAATGAAAATTCATAATGTACCGACAGGGTACCCGGGTACTCAAGTTTAAGGTCATACCACTTCGTTAGTTTTAAACCGAATTGTACGATTCCGCTTGCAATGGATTTAGAAATTCGTAATATTTCCGATCCGTGCCACATAGAACCAATCTGGATTACCTAATTACCAGAATTCCGGATGTCTCAAAAACAGATAAGTTGATGCTATAGAAACCAAATGATGATTTCTTGTATCCTGAGATACCAGTTTCGTAGAATATTCGAGGATTATGACTTCACAATGTATAACGACCACATGATCATTTAGTTTCGGAATGGCCATCCCGGAATAGGTTCCCGTGAAATCAACCGGAACGGTAGAATTGTTGAAAAGTAGAGTTCCAGTTGTCATGTAAAGCCATTAGAGAAAAAGAAGATAGCCTGTGTTTCTTCTACATGAGGGGACTCATTGGACCTCACGGAAACCTGTTTGAGAATGAACGGTCCGTTGTCAAACCATCGAATGGCCTAATTCTACATGAATTTTGATACCCATATTTCACAATTTCATGAATTTTGATACCCATATTGCCATGGTTACTTTAGAATGAGTTTGTGACCACTTTAGGCCCCACGGGAACCTGTCTCAGGATGACCGGTCCGTTGCCAAAGCATTTCATGACCTAATAACAAAAAATATTATGCTTCCGAGACAATTTCATGAATTTTGATACCCATATTGCCAAGGTTTCTTCAGAATGATTTTGTGGCCACCACTTTAGGACCAACGGGAACCTGTTTGCGAAATAACAGTACCGGGATTAAATCATAAGATGGTCCTGTAACGTAGCTAAGTTATATTCTTTTAATTTCCAACGAAGTTATTTGGTTGACTATATATTTTCAATTTACACAAGCTTTCGGACTAGGCCCAGTAAATCTAGAATTCCAGTAGCGGGTAAGTTCCTGAATTCATAGCAACCAAAATCGTCAAAATCGGTGAAAAACTGACATTGTTATGATCGTTTTAAGTCCGTGGTTACCCGGATACCCTGTCGGTAACGTAAGGGTGTTTTTTTTTGTCGGTACCAAAAGGGTTAAAATTGAATAATATTCTACCAAGGCACCAATGACTACTTTGTCTCAACATCTCTGGTCCCAACCAAAATATTTAATGACGATAGTTGAAAGCTCATTGAGCTCAAAGCTCATAGAATTGAGCTCAAAGAATCCCTTGATAAACTTCCTATTAAAGGAGTTTCCGAATCCGTGAAAAAATAGCTGAATCCCTTGAAGAATGTTGAATTATTAAATTCCTGGAAAAATATTGAATCCGTGTAGGAATTTCTTAATCGCTGGAAAAAATCTTGAATCAAGAATTTCTGAATCGCTGCAAGAGCTCCTGAATCGCTAAAGAATTTCTGGATCGCTGAATGAATTCCAGTATTTGGGAATCTTTGCAAATAAATCTGAATTCTTGGTCGATTTTCAGGCATCATGGAAAAGTTTCTGAATGCCTGGAAGAATGTCTGAACCTAAGCAAACATTTCTTGATCTCTGGAGTTAATCTTGAGTTTCAGGAGGATTTCTTGAATCCTTGAAGGAATTTTAAAATCCCCGGAATAAATGTTGAATTCATGTAGAAGCTCCTAAATTCATGAAACAATCACGAACACTTCTTGCATCCTAGAAAAATATATAGAATCGCTGGAAGATTTTCTGAATCCGAGTATAGTTTCTTGACTTTCTGAAGGCAATTTTGTATTCATGGAGGAATTTTGTAATCCCTGGAAGAAATGTTGAGACGCATGAAAATTTTCTGAACTTTGTGAAAAATTTTTATTCTTATTTCATTAATAGCCGGTGACAAGAATTTGCTTCAACGATTCAACAATTCTCCCAGCGATCCAGGAATTCCTATATAAAAGTCAGGTAATCGTCCGGGGATTCGTGAAATCTGACATTTTTTGCATGTTTATGAAGCTCTAGATAATATTAAAGTACGCCATTTGGTGACTGTTTCGACTTAAAAACTTGAAAAATAAAAAAGTCGTAACAGTTTTTATGGATTGTTTAGGCATATTGAATATGACTGCAAATTGACAAGGGGCAAATTGTGGCAGACAAACTCATACGCATTTTAAAGTACAAGTAATTGACTATTTAATACCTGACTTGTCGAGTAGTTACCGGATGTCAGGTATGTTCAATCAAAAACCATTTTCTAATGTTCAAAGCAGAAATCAATCTTCGGTGTTTTGCCATTACTCTTGTGGAACCTTAAGTAGGCCTTAACATCATGCGAGGTTATTTTGATCATAACTTCATACAAATATGTTCTTACAGGTGTGCAGAACATTATAAACTTTTAATTTTTGCACAAAAAGTTTAGTTCCAAGGAGTTGATTATACAATCCACCATGCGTCTCCATATACCTGTCTGCTTACCTTATGAACATGTTTAGAACTTGTAGGCATAAATAGTAATATATCTCAAAAGTAATAAAATTACGAACTTAGCTTCTTCGACAAAGTTTTTCAGAAGAAGTTTTGCTACAACTTTTGTGAATACACTAACCTCGTATGTTGTGAAGTGAAAAATAAAATCGACTCACTTTTGGGGGGATCGATCATTAGGCTGTATATTTCCTTAGAAGCGCATTAACTTACTGATGAAATATCTGGAAGACACCATTAGTATAATAAAACTATTATTAAATAAATACGCTAAAAACGATTTTCGCAACTGTGCAATGCACACATAACTAGCATTTATCGAACAAATAACCTGTCTCCAATAAGCAGTCAGTGTGATGGTGTAGTTAAGGTGAGCAACCCTGATGTGCTATTTTTGTTGGTGTTCTGGGTTCGAGTTCCGTTGTTGTAATATTTTTTTATAAATGCATACCGCAAATTTTCACAAAAAATGAGTGAAGCGTAAGAATGATGAAACGATAAAAAAATTTCATCAAGTCGGCACAATTATCGTTCAGCTTTCAGGCTTGTTCTTGAAAAAAAAGTAGTAAGTGAAAGATGGTTCGCGCCACAGACTTCGGAAAAAAGAACGAGACGAGCCAGCCTAGGGCTGAAAGTCTCGCTGATAAAGACACACAAAAAAACTTCGAAAAAAGATTCTCCTTCGGTCCGAAAATCGCTTGTTTTCATCTCACCGAAACGAAAAGTACGAACTCTGCTAAAATGAAAACTGTGACAAAAGGTCGAATGGACAAAAGGTCGAATAAACAAAAGGTCGAAAATACAAAGTTTTAAAATTGATAAGACATAGTCTTGAGAACCATAGGAACACAAAACTATAATTTAGGTACCGTCATCGGGCCAAATAGGTGGTAATGAGCTACATTTTCAACAACTTAGAATGTCGTTTCAATTCTTTTCAATGGGAATTATGTATCTGAGGACAAGAAAACCACAATATAAGAAACCTCTTCGCGCCGTCATCATCGTCGCTGTGCAGTGCTGCTAAGTATGAAGAGGAACGCGCCAAACAGAGCAGCGTGCCTTGCTTTATTTGTTTTATGTTCTGTGGTATTGTTTCATTCTGCGCGTTAACACTGATTACAATGCGATCGTTTGGCGCGCAGATAGTCTAATTAGATTTAAATTTGAATGTTTTTGCGCACGTCCCCAAATTATAATTTGTATTGTATCCGTACTAAAATTCTCCTATAAAAGTCGACTCTAGACTCAATGTTTGTATAGTGTTCATAGTAACCTCCGAGCAGGCACGCTACCTCTCGGAGGCAATAAATCAACCGTCCAGTTCAATCAGTAGTTCTTTATTCGTCGCCCGGAGAATCACACCGTTAAAAAAAACAACACAAAGTAGGGTCGTCCCACCCTGGACGAAACAAAACCTTTTGAAAACGATTTAGTTATCCGACCTAAAGACTGTTAGTGCAAACGGCGGACCAATCTTGACTTCACCTACCAACCTCCCAAAATTTTGCAATATACATATGCACAACCATGACTATAATTAACATTATTATTTGTATGATTGAATCGTCGAATAGTCAATAGTAAATTAATTATGTTATACCTACACAGCTCAACAATTGAAAAGTCTTCTTGGGATTAAAAGACCATTCTTATTCTACATGTTTTGGAGATTATTTTTCAATTTCAAAACAATAACGACGTCACGTTAAATTCAAACCAATAATGGCTATATCTAATACAAGACTAGAAGATCAGAGGTGAGCCAGCCAAGGGCTGAAAACCTCTTAAATAAAGACGATAATAATAATAAGACTAGAAGAGGGAAATCAATTTGACACCATTGGCACTCATTGCGTGACGCGTGCTACAAGTTCATGATCTATCTAGTACTAATTATTCAACCATCTCAAGAACCAATAAAAATTAAACAATGTTCGCCCGGTTGTCGATGCATGCAAATTGGTTAAGGAACTGTCCATGAAATAAAGAAAAAGAGATCCTGGGAAATGTTATAAGATAGATTTTGTTTTAAAAATCTGTTTCCAAACTTGTCGTCGTATATTTTGTTTTTTTTTCATATGTGCAAAATTATAGATTTTTAGATTTTGCCCTTTTGACCTTTTGTCCCTTTGACCATTTGTCACTTCGGCCGTTTGTCCTTCGAGACGTCTCACTACTCACTTCGCACTTCTCACTTTTTACAGCGAGAAGTGAGAAACGAAGAGCGCGAAGTGAGAGGTGAGACGTCTCACTACTCACTTTTTACAGCGAAAAATGAGAAATGAGGAGTGAGAAGTGAGACGTCTCACTTATCGCTGTGAAAAGTGAGTAGTATGAAGTGGGCCGTGAGACGTCTCATTACTCATTTTGCGCTTCTCACTTTTTACGATGCGAAGAGAAAAATGAAGTGTGAGAAGTGAGACGTCTCTCTTCTCATTCCTAATTTTTCTTCTCTCTCTTTTCAAATGAATTATTCGGCCAAATGACTTTTTCGGCCAAATGTCCTATTAGGCCAAACGACCCTTTCGGTCAAATGACCCTTTCGGCCAAAAGAACCTGTTTGGCCTAATGACCCTTTCGGCCAAATGACCCTTTCAGCCTAATGACTTTTTCGGCCAAATGTCCCTTTCGGCCAAATGACCCTTTCGGCCAAACGACCTTTTCGGCCAAATGACCCTTTCGGCCAAACGACCCTTTCGGCCAAATGACCTTTTCGGCCAAACGACCCTTTCGGCCAAACGACCCTTTCAGTCAAACGACCCTTTCGGCCAAATAACCCTTTTGGCCAAATGACGCTTTCGGCCAAATGACCGTTCCGGCCAAATGACCGTTCCGGCCAAACGACCGTTTACTTTCTTTCTAATAGTTTGTTTGGCCAAATGGTATATTTGGTCAAACAACTTTCGGCCTAGTGGCATTCGGCCAAATGACCCTTCTCCGATTTTTGGATATCCCAAGGGATGAGATGTGTTGAAATTAGGGATTAAATCTAAAGGAGAATGAAAAAATCTCCCACTTATCACCTCTGTATACATTTACTATTATGTAGCATACCGTGAGAGACTTTTTTTTGCAAGCTGTCATGGTAAAGCACTTATTCGGAGGACCATGATATTTTTTTAAGAGCTCCAAACGCAGGGAGCTCTGGTTCTGAGGATGCATTTTAATTTGTTTTACACAGCTATTTGAAAAAGTATGATCCGTAACACAAAATGAGCGTTTTATCATCACTTTTCGGAGGGGGTGCCTATCCGATTCTGTTGAAACACATAGAAGATCTGTTCCGTATACAAAACAATATTCTACAAAGTTGTCGAGGATGGGCATTAATTACTGTTGAATTTTGTTTATTCCACTCAGGGTTATGATTTTTTAAGGACAAAACCATGTCATAAACAAATAATCGATTTGAAGCCCACCTAAACTTTGGCCAAAGGAGCTGAAATTTTCACCAGAGTCCTATCTTAACATAAGAATTGTAAATACCAGGTGCCCGTTCGATTTAAAGAAACCTTTCAAAATTAGAACAGATCTAACTATTTATGCATTTCGCCCATTATTAGTCCAGCTTATGTAGTTGGTGTTTCAAAATTAAATGTTTGTTTCTAATATTGGAATATCTTAATTTGAATTAAACAATCCTTCTTATTCCCCTGCTTTGTCTAATTTGTTTCATATTCTAATATATTAGTGATTTTAAAATTTTATACAACATTTCAATTGGGTCTTAAAGCTCTACATCGTTAATGGTTGAAAACGATAGTGCATCGGTCAATAATACATGAACCGATGTTAAAGTAATTCTGATAATAGTCTAAGTAAGTAAAAATGATATTTTTGTGTTTGAGACTTTTTAAGACATGGGCTGAGCAACGTCTGTTGCTGAAAAAGCAACATATCAGAACGAATGAACCATCAGTCCAAAAGGTCAGGCCCATATACTGTCAAAGGTTGAGTCTAGTGCCCTGTGCGATTCTTTATTTTAGGACCCAATTGTTTAATTCGAGATCATGTTTTCAAAACGGCTCATTCGATTTTGTAAACAAAAGTTTCAACGTCACGCTCAAACATGTGGAACCAACATTGACTCCACCCTTACGAAAATTGCTTGATTGCTACATTCTTTCCCCGTGTGTGAAGCTGTTTAATTTAGGCTTAGCACTGAGATGAGATAAGACATCTCGGAGCTGAATGCCCTCACACAAATTATCCACAATCCACGCAACGGGCAGCTCCAGTGTGACCAACTTTTTTAACTAACCGAAAATTAACCAGACGAATAAACTTCAAACAATAATTACCGAATGCTAAGCTGTTCATTTGTACTTCATCATTGCACTTCTGACTCTGATTACAACATTTTTATTATTCATTCTATTTTACGTTAAAATGAATGAAAGAAACATTTATTCGTGTTTGCTTGTTTCTTTAGAAACTGATGTTGGAAAATCCCCGACTACTAGCAACACCGCGAAAGTAATAACAAAGCACTCACCAGCAAAATAAAGCAACGCTGCGCTTGCTGGCGTCTGTCAAATCTCCCAATCAAAACTGGCCTTTTCTGACAGGCAAATGGTTTCAAAAAGGGACAGTGAGCAGGCTTAGCAGGCTTCGACAATTTGTCCCTTTCACTCACCCACTTAGAAAACGAATTTTTTTTAGATGAATAATTCATTGTTCAAAAACATTGAAATTTATTATTTTCAACAACGCTGACTTCAAACCATCCTACCGCTTGAGTATTATTTAAAGAAGGCTAGGTCCCCAATGTCACTACTTGTACCTCGATTCCTTAGGATGTCCATATCATCGGCAAAACATACTTTTGCATATAAACAATAAAGACGGATCCATAAAAAAATTAAAAACGATCCATAAATAACATCTGAATGTTCCTTAAAATACTACCATAAATCCATAAAATAGTTCAGGAGATTCCATAAAGAATAATTTTTTGATCCATAACTAAGCTAAAATTTAGCAATTAAAAGGGAAATATGTTCCATTAACATGGTCAAGAAAAACATTACAATTCTTGCTATTTTCCCATAAACAAAAAAATGATCCATAAATCTTTGGAAAATGATCCACAAAAAACTATATTTTGATCCATAAAACTTCAAATTTGCGCATTTTTTATCATGATGATGATCCATAATTTCAGTAATATGATCCATAATTTTAGTTATATGATCCATAATTCTGGCCATTTGATCCATAACTTTGTTCAAATGATCCATAGTTTTGGTGATATGATCCATAAACTTTGATAAATGATCCATAGATTTTATAAAATGTGTGGATCAATTAATATAGTTTCATTGGCCTTCTTTCCAAGCATTATGGATCACATTATCAAAATTATGGATCATATTACTAAAATTATGGATCATCAACACGATTAAAAATGCGCAAATTTGAAATTTTATGGATCAAAATATTGTTTTTATGGATCATTTTTCAAAGTTTTATGGATCATAAAAATATTCTTTATGGAATCTCCCAAACTATTTTATGGATTTATGGTAGCGTTTTATGAAACATTCAGATGTTATTTATGGATCGTTTTTCATTTTTTTATGGATCGTTTTTACACATTCAACGGTGCAAAGTAAGGGCTGCCCATATCATCTCCAGTCCCCTAGCTGAAAATTTGCTAACTTACATAAAAGTTCCTTATAACACGGTTTTGTTCTGGTGGTTATCAACTTTCAAAGTAAAAATATAAGATCAAACAATTTTTTTTCTGTTTCGGTAATGTGTCCATCATTGCTTCCAGCAGCTGCAATCATCAAAATCAATAGCTCCGTATCATAACTGAGAAATTTTACCTTTTTCCAGTACACTTTTGCTGGGCTACCTGCTTCCGTTTGGTCGCTCGCTGGCAAAGATCGCAAAATTATCCACTACAATGCAGACACATTGATTGTTTGTCCACGTCAAACAATTGAACTTCCCAAAGAGTTTTGATTGATTACAAACCACTTTGGATTGCGATTGGTCCTTCTACCCATACGCTTCGGCTGAGAGGGTCCTTGTGCGGAACAGTCGAAGTCCTGCTATGCGGCGACAACTGCTGTTGGCGGCGGCGGCCGGCTGATGCTGCTCGACATTCGACACTTTTGCTCTCCAAGTCAATAAATCATTTGGCGCGCGCTGTGATGTGGCGAGCTGCTTCACGTCCAACAACGCACCAGCGGGACGACGGTGACTGACGACGCGTCGACGAGAACCTGTGTGCTAATGGAAATCGTTAGTGGTGTGTCTTTTTGCGAGAGATAGTGATGGATTTTCCTTCGTCGGTTTTCGACTGAGTTGTTGAGGAACGGTGATAGACAGTCTGGTGGTTTTGGATTGGTGTTGGGGTGAAAGCGGCGAGAAGCGTAACTGGAGATCGAGCGTGTCTGATTTTGTTTGGGTTTGAAACACCAGAGATGTTTTGATTATTTTCGTTTGAAGTTCGTTACTTACACAAGTCGAATAAACGCGGAGTAATTCTCGGAAGTTAGTTTGAACAATAATAAATTGATGAACTATTCTTTTATTAGCAACATATGCCATAAGCCTCCCACAACACCGATGAAGCATTATTGCTATACAGTTTGGTTTCTTACTATGAAGATTCCAGTAGTGCATAGATCCATGTTGCGCTACAGCGCGTATTTTAAATTTATTTTATACCGTGTGATACGATTATTTTCCTGTTTGTCGTAATTCTGTGTGGTTCCTTAAATATGAATATTATAGCATGCTTTTATGAGTCGTGTCATAGGAGATCTGGCTGTAGCTAGTTTTATTTCAACTGCTGCTGTTATTTAATTTGATGGAATAAACAGAAACATGACTGCCAATTAAACTGAACCATTCGTTTCCTAGCGATAAATATTTGCCAATATTTTCATTGATGTGAACGAATACCCAGAACATCTCACTCACAAACGAACTTAACTCTATCCATTACTTTTGGTTGGGCTTTTATCGCTAAACCTGATCAATAAGGAACAAATCAGCTTGTGCCTCAATCTTTTGTTTTGAAGTAGGGTTTGAACAAGTGTGGCCAGATAAATGTTGTGCCAGTGCGAAACAAAAATGATGTTTCAGAGCTCGCAAACTGATACATTCATTAGTTTTACCTACTGAGGATCAGTATTACAAACAAATTCATGATCCTTTGGAAACTATTACACGATTAAAACCAATTGGCCAAAAGCGAATGTTCGGACTATGAATCATTTTCGGAATTTAAATCAAAACGGTACAAAACAGCCAAAAGGATCCATTCTACCGTGGGGGAGCGAAATCCGTCCACCTTAAGAGATATAAAAAAATAAAAGGATTTAAAGTAATTATTTCTCAGTAATATATTTTATCCAGTTTATATACTTGACAGTAAGCTTTTAGAGATGGATAGTAGGTTTCGAAATTAAAACAACTTAAATCAAAAAGAAATCGCGACGCACCAAACACAGAGTTTCTGGCGCCATTTTTATGCGTGTAGGGTAAAAGTTTCGATAGTCGTGGTTGTTCCTATAGTTGCGGTAGTATTGTGTACTCAAAATGTACAAATCAAACGCAGCAACCCACATTGTCAATCAATTAGTTAATCAGTCAGTACCCGAACCGAACCAAAACATCTTGACTAGCTCTTTTAAATTAACAAATATCCTCAAAGTAGCTTAATATTTTTTTCCGTCTGTGCACCAATAGTTGCGGTTGTGTTCCTATAGTTGCGAGTACCGTAAAAAAACAAAGGGATTCGCAACTGAAGGAACAAAAATTAAAAAATATCGCAACTATTAGAACACTGTACCAATAATTGGAGTTACGATTTTAGGTTTTAATTACGTTTTCTTCTCAAACGAAAGCATTTTCTTACAGAAGAAGAAGCGCAGAGCCTTCGGATACGTACTAAAGGTAAGTGGAATTCGATTTGTTATTATTCTGGGAAAATGATAGTGTTGGAACGCGCTTAGTTCCTCCACGATTGGATCATATACCCTATAACATAAAAAGTAAGGTCAGTGCGTGGTAAAAAATATTTACAGTGGCGTCTCGTCCACAAAAGTAGCTATTTCGATATTTATAGATATAGTATATTAAATAGATATAATCATACTGCAATGAGCTCAACATGCTTTGAGCGAAGCACTCCTGTGCACCTTGCTTAGTGAACAAAATCAACCTTTCATAGCGCTCTTGCGCCAAGTCTTTTCCCATAAGCAATCCAACGAGGTAACGCATGAAAAGCCATGCGCCTCCTTCAGTTGGTTCACGCAATCCGATACCTTCTAGCTGTTAGTCGTTGTCGTGCACCCGCACCCTCTCCGGTGAACAAAGCGAGCGTATAAGTACACAACAGTTTTGTGCAGTAGTGTTAGTCATTCTTGAGTTAGAGTTGCGTTGTGAGATGAAAATATTGCACCGTGCACACCACAATATAGTGAGACGCTGATAATTATTCAATGCGCGCCAACTTTCAATGCTTTGAGAGTGAAAAGTTTCTGTGGGCGACGTGTACATTGAATTGCTGTTCGACATGCATATCATTTATTGATTCTGTTTTTTTGGTTCTTGCTGGATGAATTAACATGGTGCTAAAACTTGAGGATAGAATAAACTACGACAGTAGTTTAGATACTTAGATCAGCTTATTTCAAGCAACTATATTATAATTTCCAGAAACCTTGAATAAACGCTACTGGTGAAAAATGGCAATTATAATTATATATCAAAGTGCTTACTTACCATCAGCGTATAATAACTTTAAAGCGATATGCACATGAAATTTCGCTATTTGGTTATACAAAACATCTTCTTAGAAATTTGAATACATTGAAGCATGTATGAAGTTATATTTAATAGACCCATCGTTATATAAAAAGCTTGATGATAGTTCGAAAATTTCTTAAACATAGAACAAATTATATTGGTGCACAGGTGACCATTTTTATCAAGCGACGCCTCTGAATATTTAGTTTAAAATTGCTGATGCTTTGATGCGAAGTCCGTCACCGGTGGACGGATTCTTAAGTAAACTTCCCTTAAGAGATCCTTTTCAGTTTCATGTAATAAGGCAGTTCGGAAAGTTGATTCAAAAGTTATAAGATTGTTAATGTCGCTCCTCCTAACTATCATCTAGTTAGCATCGGCCTTACAGCCAAAATACTGGCTCAATGAATGTCAAACCGATGTTGTTGGTAAAGCGAAACATTTGCTACACGACACGGCATACAAAAACAAGGCATCATCAGCAGGAATTTTCCTACACGTAAAAAAATAACCTTATATGTTATGGCAAAAAACCATTCGAAAATACTTATACTCTTCATTATGCCACCTAATGAATCATCCCATATCAAAAAGCTAATAAAATTCATAAGTTAATGAAAAGTATAAGTTTCGGAATGTATGTGACTAATGCGATGTATAAGTTTTTTTTTATACATATCATTAAGCGCCTGCTTTGGCAAAAAAGTATTAGAAATCTTAATAATAAATAACATTAATTTTTCTTACGTGTACATATTTCATTTAAAACTATTTGTTTACAATTTCATTCGTGATTTCTTCCAGATATGCTTATGGAACTCCAAGAGTGTAGCCAGGGGGCGTCGCTTCCCCCTAAATGGTGGAAAGATTGAACGGGTACCGAAATGAATTCCCTTAAACATGTGAACTTTACGATCCAATCATATTCAGAAATAGGTGGTTGAAATTCAAAAGATTCCAAAAAGCTTATTACGGTATCCAGGATCCATGATATATGAAAGTTCAAAACAACTCGAAACAATTTGGGGTCAAGAATTCGCCTTGAAATTCTTCTAGAAGTTCCCCTGGGAGCTTCTAAATTCCTCCGGAAAGTTATCCACAAATTCCTCTGAAAATCGTTCGAAAATCCCGTTCATGTAATTGTAATTCCTCCTTATCTAGGAACCCCTCACTATTTTTTTTAGGAAATTCCTTGAAGATTTATTTTCTTCTTTCCTAGTTTTACTTCTATAAATTTCTTTGGCTATTCTTCCAGAAAAATCTCCGGGATTTCCTTCAGGAATGCATTCGAGAGTTCCTTCAAAAATACATACGGAATTTCCTCCCAAAATTCCACCAGAAGTTTCTTCGGAAATTTATGACGGAAACCCTCCGATTTCGCTGCATAATTTTACTTGCAAATTTATAAGAATTTTTTTCGGAAATTCTTCTAGGAACCTCTCCGGGCATTCCTCCAGGTACTCCTCCGGTATAACTTCCAAGAAATTTCCCGGGAATACCTCCATAAATTCAATAGCGAAATCCTCTAGGATTTCATTCTGGAATTCTATTCGCAATTAGTTCAGAAATTTATTTGGGAATTTCTCCCGGAATTCGTCCAAGGATTTCCCCGAAAATTCTTACAAGGATTTTTCCGGGAATTCATTCTGGTACTTCTCCAGGAATTTCTTCTGAAATTTTTCCGCGGAATGGTCCTAGAATTCTCTCCGGACTTCACTAAAATTAATTTGATTGTTTCTCCAGGATATCTTTCAAGAGTTCCTCCAGAAATTTCTTCAGAACAAACTCCCGGGAATTCATTCGGTAATTGCTTCAGCAATTCATCTGGGAATACTTTAAGGATTTCATCTGGGAATTTCTGCATTAATTCCTCCTGGTATTTTTCCGGGAATTCCTTCAGATGTTTCTCGGGAAATTCCTTTAGGAACTTCTCTTCTTATGACTTCCTTGTGTGAATTCTTCTGGAAGTGCTTGTGGGAGTTCCTCTGGAAGCTCCTCTAGGAGTTTTTCCAAGAGTTCCTCCGGGAATCCTTCCAGGAACTTCAAAGGAATTTCCTGGATAATATTTGGCAGAAATTTTACGGAAAATGGGTTTTTGGAAGTTCCTCAATTGGCTAAAAGTCTCGATAATAAAGACATAAAAAAAACTCCTGGAGGAATTCCCGGAGAAACTCCCGGATGAATTGCCGGTGGAATTCATGGAGAAGCTCTCGGAGGAATTCTTGAACTTCCGGAAGAATTTCTGAAGAAACTCCCGGGAGAATTTTCAAAGGAACCCTCGCAGGAACTACCAGAAGAAATATCGTCTAGCTGAAACCCTTGTAGAGAAATATAGCTGGACCATCATAATCATCAGAGGAGAATTCCCTGAGGAGCTCCCAGAGAAATTCTCGGAGGAGCTTCTGGTGGAATTTCTATATAAATTCCTGAAGAATCCTAAATGAATTCCAATTCTGGGGCAATTCCCGGAATTTTTTTTAGATAAACTTCCGATAGAACTACCAGAATAATTCTCGGAGGAACTCCCGAAGGAATGGAAGAATTCTCGGAGGAACTGGAACTCCTGGAGAACTCCCTGAGGAATTTTTGGAGAAACTCCTGGAGGATCTTTTTGTGGAAATCTCGAAGCTTCCACCGGAATTCTTTTAGGATTTCTTTGGAAATTAATCCCGGAATTCCTCCGAAAATTACATTGTTGATTTCATTTTCGGTATAATTTCTGTATAAATTTTCGGTGTAATTCTTGGAGATTTTTTTTTAAATTTTTACGAGAAATTATTCGAACATTTCACGAAGAATTTTATGGAATTTACACAAGAAATTCGAAGATTTTTCACTCACAAAATGTTCTCTGGCAGGAATTGCGGAATTTCCACTGAATATTGTTAAGAATTCCACGGTTCAATTTTTCTGAAATTTTTATGAGAAACAGCATGAAATTATCTGCAGAATTATTTTCAGAACTTATAAAGAAGGATTTCTTGGAGTAAATAATGGTAGAATGTTTAGATCATTTCCCGGTAGTATTTCTGAAGACATTGCCGAAGAAGTTGCTGGAGGCATTCCCAAAGAATCTTTGATAGAATTCCCGATAGAATGTCTGGAGCAATTGTCGAAGGAATTCCTGGAGAAAGCTTGCATATTGTTTTTTCTGGTTATTTTATAATAAATATTATTTCATAGAGGATTTGTTTAGAAATTTAGATGTATGGTTCTAGTTTTCTAAAACTCATGGAAGAATAAAGGATTTTTAAAGCCGATTTTATATTCTTTCTGAATACTAAGTTCGTTGATAACTTTCTCACTTTATTTAAAAATATCAGATGAACAACAATTCATGCATTTTTAAATCCATTATTGGTTTCATCATTCTTCTTCTTCTTCTTCTTCTTGGCAATACATCCCCACACTGGGACAGAGCCGTCTCGCAGCTTAATATTCATTAAGCATTTCCACAGTTATTAACTGCGAGGTTTCTGAGCCAAGTTACCATTTTTGCATTCGTATTTCATGAGGCTAACACGATTATACTTTTATGCCCAGGTAAGTCGAGACAATTTCCAATCCAAAAATTGCCTAGACCGGCACCGGGAATCGAACCCAGCCACCCTCAGCATGGTCTTGCTTTATAGCCGCGCTACTTACCACACGGCTAAGGCACGGTTTTAATCATTATTGTTGTTAAATAAACGCACAACGTGAACGTTGCATTGTGGGTGTGAATGCGTCACGTTCATTGGCGTTGGGTTTTAGTACAAAAAGCTGACTTCAACGCACAGCGCAATGCGCTATTGGGATCCAGCCTTTACTGTTAGTTGAGAATTTGGCCTTTAAGTTTTTGGAACTTAGAAGGAAATAGTGCTAAGTACTACAGTCAAACCACCATGAGTCGATATTGAAGGGACCATCGACTCATGGAAATAACGAGATGTGGAATAGGAAATCCTTGGGAAGCTGTTTGAAGGGACCATCAGAGTAGCCCAGAAAATATTTGGCATAATTTGCTTCCATGAGTCGATATCGAGTCATGGAAAATCGACCCATGGAGGTTTGACTGTAGTATTCATGTGTTTTTATAAAACTATGATTCGGAAGACCTAAAATTGGTTTCCCTCACTCGAAATCCTGGCTACGCTCTTGTATAACTCCAAAGTTGCTTATGAACTTTTTTCAGGAGTTACCTCGAACATTCCTTCAGATTTTCTTAAGGATGTTACCTAAGGAGTTACTTCGGAAATTCCTTCAAACAAATCTTTGATAATGCATACTCAAATTCCTTTGGAAATTGGTCCAGAAATTTATTTGGGAATTTCTCCATAAATTCCTTCGGGAATTCCTTCCAAAAATTTCTTTACGAAGTCCTTCAAAAATTCAACAGAAGGTACGTCTTCAGCATCTCGTACTTGACTTCACTCCACTAAATCAGTTACATTTTTTTACCACGTCGATTGCCTCAGAATTTTTCCCTGGAATACTTTCGGAAGAATCTCTGAAAGTTTCTTTACAAATTTCTCCAGAAGTTTCTTTGGAAATACCAACAATTTATTTTTTCAAAAACCCCTGAATACTGGTTATGAACTTCTCTCAAGAATTTACTATGAAATTTCTTCAGAAATTCTAATGAAAGTGCCTCAAGGAAATACTTCGGAAATTCCTTAAGAAATTGCTAAAGAAATTCCTAATTCTTGGATGATTATCCAGCTGGCAGGCCACTTATCATAACATTGGAAATAAATACTTTTAAGTTTATGTATCAAATGCGTACCTCCGGGGATTTTAAAAGTACCTCAATATTTCCTAGAAAATCGGTGGCCTGCTGAATTTTTCGAAAATCTTCGTAAAAGTTCCCAATTTTATCGCCACTGTAATGTACCAAGTACGTACCTCCCGGAACTATTTGTTTTTCAACGTACCTCAAAATGTCCCATTCTTTCTTATAATAAACTTTGAAAACGCTTTATATGTTATACCCTGACCCCACAGTCATGGGTCACACACTAATATGAGTCATTTCCATTTGATCAACATGCAAAATTGAGTGACTAATAATTGTTACAAAGTGACCCATATATGTGGGATCAGTGTATAACTCTAAGGAATCGGATTTCTTCAAAAATTTTAGGCTGGAAACATATATAAAGCCTTACACTTAAGTTTAATAATGGCAGTTTCATATGAAAAAGCGTGATTCCGGGCAAAAAAACATATAAATACATTACAAAACTCCTAAGTACACACCAAAAGATAAATAAGAGCTTACGCCTGAAAATAGGCAATATACAGTACGCGCCGATATGGTATAGTATTTTAATCAAAACGAAATTAAAAACCAATAAGATAAGGTACATTGCACAAATTGACCTCATCAAGGACATCCTTAGGTAAGGTACACCGGGGCAAGTTGAAATGCGGGGTAAGTTGAAACGGAAGCTGTAATTTAGATCAGCAATGACCGAATGCCCTGATTATTATTTTTTCAACCAATTACTCCCCTAAACGCACCTTCTGACTGCCATTCCCGGAGAATTGCAATTACTAAAAGCAATCCCTGCCACTGTTTATTTTTCGCCTTTTGCAAAATCAAACCAACTTTTTGACGTACCACTGAAACAGATCTCAAAATGATGTTTGGAAGAGTTTTTTCATCAAATTTTCATGGTAGGTAATCATTGAATGTTGAATAAGCATAACGATTATGAAAAATTGATGAAAGATACGTTTTAGTTTTTGTATTTTGCTCGTTTCATATTGCTCCGCATTTTCAACCCATCGGGGCAAATAGAAATGCGTGGTGCGGGGCAAGTTGAAACAACGATTCAATACGTCACTCTCACAATTTAAATTTCCAGAATTACATAGTCCTTAAATACATTCGGAAAACAAAAATTAACAGAAAGGTTCAAAATTCTGTAAATTAATTTTAATAAATTTCCGCCCATATTGTCATGAATGCAACCCTTCTACAATCTTCACAAAAAAATAAACTGAAAAGGGGCCATGTTCAAGCTGCACGGTCTAGTTTTGAGAATCTTAATCTACTTCACCTCGCTGTGAGCACTGGGTCTCAAAAAATAAAACATAGAACATGTAAACATTTCGTTAACTCCACCTTTCACTTCCCCAGCCCCCTTTCTCCAATCGAGAGTCTATGAGAGATACGCTGGTTAATTAATGTGGATTTATGAAAAAGCCACAGCCGAATTAATTAAGCGTACAATTCAAAGAAAGAGTATAGAATATAAAAATCTGGAATGTGACTTTTATGCGAGTAAATATCAAGATGAGACAACACAAGTGGGATTTGATTTTCAAATTTCTAGAACAAAGCCTACTTTTCTATTAGGGTTTTAGGAGACAATTTTAAGCTAATTTCTGATATCAAAATCGTCAAAAATTTACATGGGACTCTTATGTGAATCTTGGCAGTATAGTCACCTTTACAACCTCGTGCATCTTTAGTCACACTGAGTACATATATTTTGTTTTTAATACGGTACAGTTAGCTTATGTCTGTATACAGCGCAGTGTTTCAACTTACCCCGATATGCGGGGCAAGTTGAAACGATGCATATAAAAAAATAATTTTTGGTATGCAAAATATTTATAAACAAGTTTATCCCAAGTTTGTCGCAATTGCATAGTATGCCAAAGCTGAACCTGGCTATTCGTGCTGCACTATGTTGTAACGAATGTTCATCGACAACATTAGTTTGACATTCATAGTATATCATATTCATGGTGCTTTGGCTGCCAGTTAGGCCAATGCAAACTCGATGTCGATCACGCGAACAGGAGCGACACTAGCAATCTTATACTTATGAATCAACTAGATTGAAAGTGCCATTAGACATCTAATACCTACTAACCTGTACTAACTAATGCATCTAACTAACAAGACGAAAGTGGGAGATTTGTGAGAATAATGAAAACGCGCCTCATAAAACGCTAACTAAATGACGTGCACAGTAGCAATGATTTCTGTAATCTGTTATCGGTTATAACCAGCAAAGCATATTTCTATCTCTACCAACTGTGCTCAATTATTATATCAAACGGAAGACGAAATGATTTCCCAATAGCGGATAACAGTGCATAATGCACGCCTGGGGCAAAATGGCCCCACTGAAAAATCACTCATATAATCTTTTGTAGGTCATTTACGGGCGAATATTACTATTACAATTCGATATTAGTTATTCATTATTAAACTGCAATGAAAAATGAGCAAAATTCATTCCTTTTTTCTTAAATTTAACGATTTGCAAACTATTCACCACACCCGTAAGATTGTCGTTCAATCCATTAAGACAAAACAAGCAACCATGCGTTCACCATTATTTTACATGCAATTAGGCCATTTAACACCACCATTCGGGCGTTTTGCCCCAACCCCATTTTTAAAACTTATTTTGAATGCGTTAGGAGGTTGTTTTGAATAAGAGATCATTGTAAAATGTAGTCAGTTTTGTAAATTTTGAATCTACACGTTGAAATGTGTGACCAACCACTTTTGGGTCACAATTATATATTTGGTGGCAAGGCCAGTTAGTGGTTTAGCCCTGTTAAATTGTTATCTATGTTTTGTGCCGTCTTGAAAAATTAAATGTCTAAATGTGAAATAAATATCTGTCTCCACTTCCGTAGTGTTTGAGTGATGTATATTTAACGTTTGGTAGTCTTCTGGTTGATGTCTTTATTTTATATAAATATTTTGTTTTCATTTGTGTTTACTCCGACCGTAGTTTACTAGATTTATTCATTTATTTTTCCATTTATTTGTTTATTTATTTATTTATTTATTTATTTATTTATTTATTTATTTATTTATTTATTTATTTATTTATTTATTTATTTATTTATTTATTTATTTATTTATTTATTTATTTATTTATTTATTTATTTATTTATTTATTTATTTATTTATTTGTTTATTTATTTATTTATTTATTTATTTATTTATTTATTTATTTATTTATTTATTTATTTATTTATTTATTTATTTATTTAATTATTTGTCTAGATTTTTTATTTACATTCCATATTTATTTCATAGTTTATTTATTTATTTTTCAATTTACTCGGAAACAAGTGTTAGAGACTTTTCATTTGTAAGGCTAAGCATGCACCCAGTTTTGTCGGAGTAAACAACTAGAGTAGAATAGGGCATCAACCATATTATTAAGTCTTCGTATGTCACCTGTCATCGTTCGTCGATCATCGTGCCGTCACATCATCGTCGTCCTCGTCATCCACCATCTTAAGAAAATATGCAAATCATGAGGAGAAGGATATAAAAAGGCTCAACTGACTAAGAAAGCCCTCTTGTATTATTATTCGCCCGGAGGAGTGACGGTAGTGTGTCCGCGGTATAGGACGTTAATAAACCTAACCGCCAAGTTCCGCGAAAGTTAGTTGTGCTAAATCGCTAAAATCACCTAACTAGAACCCAAACTACAAGGACATTAACAGCGTGATTAAAACCTAAACTAAAATTCTAAAACACGATAAGATCAAGTGAATAATGCGTGGTGAAGACCACCTTTACTTTGAGTGGAAGACAATAGTGCACCAAAAGTTAAGTCTCACATGACTTCCACTTTGTCCGTAGTCACGGTAAGAGGACAGGCAGTGTAGTGGGAAATAATTTGTCTGAGGACTGATGTCAGATTCCGGGGTAAGCCCGCTCGTCCGATTCCACTAGTGAAGTTTGTGCATGCGCGTTTCGGTACCACTCCCAGGGCAAGGAACACTGGCCTACGCTACAAAAGGCCATAGTGACACACGAACATTAATAGTTCCCTCGTTAAGTGTGGGAACAGTGAAGAACTAATAAAGAGAGAAAGAAGATGAAGAGAAAGAAGAAGAAGAAGAAGAAGAAGGTGAAAAAAGAAGAAGAGGAGGAAGAAGAAGGAAGCCCAAGTGAACAAGAAGGACGCTACTACGACTATGGAGTTGCTGCAAGTCGACCACCTCAACGAACGGCCGCAACGGTAAGCTCACAGAAAAGTAAAAAAAAAAACAAAAATTATGAAAAATTTAAACGGATCCGAAGTTTAAAATTAAACTAGTTATTTTCTTATTTTGTATGGCCGCTAAGCCCTGACTGTCTTCCTCGTTATTAAAACGACCCTGAAAAGGTGTGTTGCAAACCCCTGGCCTTATGGGGCTCCCATGACAGGGGTTTCCACCACACTTTGTGCAACGAAGCACTTAATTAAAAGTTATTAAAGATAATTAGTATCAAATGGTTCGATACCCTTGTTTATATAGGTAAACACATCGAAAAAGCTTGAGGTGGCCATTTTGGACCGTTCTCTCGAAAACCATAAACCCATCCGAATCAAAAAGTAGGCAGTTGTTGCACTGCACGGATCTAGGATAGGATGTGCCAAGTAGTCATTAAAAAACCGTACCGATTTTTTGTCACAATCGTACCGGTTGCTGATTGGTTGAAAATGACATTTTTTTTTTCGAACTTACGGCATATGTTACATTCGAACTTAGCCTTTACTACAGTTTACTATCATTTGCTACATGCAGAAACCTCAAAACAAAATAGACCCCATGATGACGATGATGATCTCATAATTTTGTTTCAGCTGATCGGCAAAAGACATGTCTGTTTTATTTGTTTTTATTAAATTGGACTTCTATTTTCAAAAACAAAGCTGATTCGCTTCGATTCTGATCAATAAACTGCATTTGAAACATGAGTAGCAACGTCTTTAGCAGAATACAAAAAATCAGTAGTTCTTTTATTCATACCGAACCAGTTGTTTGTAGTATGTTCGAAATGTGTAAGTATCGTCTCTGTTATTCATACGAACATGTTCCACACGTGACGTTTACCAATGAAAATGTAGTAAACTCGAACTTACTACTTTTTATTCATACAACCCAATGTTTCATTAGTTAGTTAGCGCCTACAACGGGAATAAGTCGAGGCTTACAATTTTTAAATCGATTCGTGCATTGAGGGAATTCATGAACCGCAGCTTTTATCGTTGATGCATTGTAATAGCACACTATGTAAACACGTTATGCTCATTCATTCTTATCTCGAGTGGTTCACATTTTTGACTCCAAAGACGTTATGAGTTTTCAGTCTGTTGTATTATTATGTTGGATGGGGGATCCCCGATAAGAAGGGGAATTTCAAATGCAGGATTGGAACCCATAAGCAAAGAATGCATAGTGTGAATCAAATTTCTATGGGACACATAAATATCTCCAGCCAAGTTGTAGTCTAAGTCAGTTACCAACTTCATTCTAAGCAGAACAGTACCATGTCGCAAAAATACTCAGCCAGATTTAAAATTTTATGTCTAATGTTGGGCCTTTTCCATGGGCAGTCAGTGATATCTGGAGAAGAGACCACAGTGAAATCCACGCTCACTACCCCAAGTAACAACGCAAATAGTGATCATTTCGGATATGAAGTGCTTCTCACCAAAATGGATTATATCGAATACAAGCTGATGGAGCTCGAATTCGAACTAAAGGAACAAAATGAGCAGACCACGCGGAACCAAGCCCGACTGGAGAAAACGCACGAGGGGATGTCATGGATGATCACCAGAATGGAGCAAGCAATTGGTCAAAACTTCACATCAGTAATGGGACAATCTTGGAGAATTTTACAACAGCAAGTAAGCTGCTCCAATCATGAAAATTTACGGAATACGTTGTTCAAGCTAAAACCAGTCAAAGGACCGTCAGACAACGTGCGAATGCTGTTCGATTTACAACAATTTAAGGCGAGGGGACCGTTTGAGTCGTGCAAGGCCGAGCCGAGTAAGACATCGGGGAAATATTTGCTGCAGCCTTTCTCTGCCGAGGAACCATTCGTTGGTTACTGTGAGCAAACAAAGTTCGGTGGCGGTTGGTTAGCCATTCAACACCGGTTCGATGGTTCCGTGGAGTTTTATCGAAACTGGACGGAGTATAAAAGCGGCTTCGGGGAACCTGATAAGGAGTTCTGGATAGGTCTCGAGCGGTTGCATAAACTGACCAAAAACAAAAGCCATCATTTGTTGGTGGAGTTGGAGGATTTCAATGGGGATTATAAGTATGCAAGATATGCCGGATTTGAGATCGGTGATGAGTCGGAGAAGTACAGTTTGAAAACGCTGGGAGCTTACACTGGAACGGCGGGCGATTCTTTATCCTATCACAAAGGAATGATGTTTACCACATTGGATAGGGATAATGACAAAAATTCCGCAAACTGTGCCGAAGTTTGTACAGGAGCATGGTGGTACAATACGTGCCATCATAGGTATGATTAAATAATTCGTTATAATATGAAACAGGTGGTGATTTTTTTTTTATCAATTGCAGCAATCTAAATGGGCGCTTCATGACCGGAAATGATCAGAAATCCATCACTTGGTACCATTTCAAAAGCGCACATTATGGACTGAAGTATACGAGAATGCTGATTCGTGAAGTGTGAGGTGGTTATGGTAGAAGAAAATATTGTATAATAATTTGCTTCTGCAAGCTTAACTGTCCCATATAGATTTGAAATCTATACCAGTTATGCTTGCGATAGCAGTAATAGAGTGTTAGAAGAATATAAGCCCAAATTAATACATTAAGCGGTGCTGTGGTTTTTCTCGTGCATTGGAGATTATATGAGTTGCATAATTTCCATCATAACAGTTAGTATATTAAGTCATTCTTATCAATTCCTCTTTTTAAATCAAAAAAGAATTCAAAGATAAAACCGCACAGCTTATTTACAGAGCTGCGTTTGGTTTTTTGATACTCAAGTTTAATGTCTTGATAAATTTACTTTAACCCTTTATAAGGCAGACGAATCTAAACAATAAATTAACAAAAACAACAATAGGACACAATGTTGACATGGTATTAAACTCAAATGTATGTTTGTTATACATTAAACAGTTCAGAAACATTGAAAAATTGGTGGCAATATAGTTGCCACTGCCCGTCAAGCGGGACAACATTGGTGGCAATATAGTTGCCACTGCCCGGCAAGCGGGAAAACAGGCAACAACAAAAATAAATAAAAGATTAATAAAAATTAGGTTTCACGTAAAACCAGTCAAATTAAGGCACGTTGCTTGTTTTGGTGAAGAGTCCTAGTCGGAAAACGCATTATAAGTGAAAAAAAATTTTGCGCTTTTGTTCCCAAATTGGGACCCTCGGGAAAAACAAAATTTCGGCAAAAAATCCAAAAACCAAATGTACAGAAAGGCAAATCTGACGCTAATCACGCTAATCACGTAATAATCTAACTCAGGAGATTCAAAATAACTAATACCAACGGGAAAAATGATATGTTTGTCGTTTTTTAACGAATTATAACTGAAAATCCTCCTTCCACTCGAAACATATGATCTGTTCGTAAAAAAACTGTTCTCTAATTGACATTTAAATTTTTTTTTTATGGCTCAAATTCATCCATGGTGTTACTAGGAAGCAAATAAACCCAACACATGGGAAATAATAAGTAGAGCTCTTATTGATAAATAGAAAAACATATAATTTGTTGGTGGCCACTGCCTTATAAAGGGTTAATCGACTTTGCAATATAGTCTAAAGCAATAAACCAAAGTTAGAAGCGATGCAGTTGCGAAATGAAACGAAATTTTTTAGAGCTAGTCGATCAAGTGGTGTCTTCCAGGAATTCGATCAATTTTTCTTCGTTGTGTGGCGATAGAATCACTACAGGTGTCCGGTGTACTACTCTAGTTTGAAGTCAAGCGTTGCTTTGCACAAGCGTAGCAATCTGATAGGACAGATAGGACAGCCCTTCAGACCTTTACATTGCTTAAAGTACCCCCTAGTTTTTTGTTCAGTGTGCAACGGCAAAGTTGCTCTCCACGCTCCACGCCGTCTCGTACCTGCCGGATTGGAAGCGAACGTCATCTTTGCAGGGTCCCTGTCCGGCATTCTCGCAACATGCCCTGCCCATCGTACCCTTCCGGCTTTAGCTACCTTCTGGATACTGGGTTCGCCGTAGAGCTGGGCGAGCTCGTGGTTCATTTTTCGCCGCCACACACAGTCTTCTTGCACGCCGCCAAAGATTGTCCATGTTTCATGTCTGTAGAGGACAACCGGTCTTATCAGGGTTTTGTACATGACCCATTTGGTGCGGTGGTGAATCTTTTTTGACCGTAGCTTCTTCTGGAGCCCGTAGTAGGCCCAACTTTCACAGATGATGCGCCTTCGTATTTCACGACTAACATATAAGCCGTTAGCAAGGATACAAGGTAGCCGAATTCCTCGACAACCTTGAAGGTATCCCCGTCTATCGTAACACTGGTTCCCAGGCGGTCCCTGTCGCACTCTTTGTCTCTTGTCACAAACATGTACTTTGTCTTTGACGCATTCACCACCAGTCCAATTTTTGTTGCTTCACGTTTCAGGCGGGTGTACAGTTCTACCACCTTTGCAATTGTTCGGCCGACAATGTCCATGTCAGCGAAACAAAGAAATTGACTGAATCTGTTGAAAATCGTATCCCGGTTGTTACACGGCTCTCCGCATGACACCTTCTCGCGCAATGCTGAACAACAGGCACGAAAGTCCATCACTTTGTCTTAGTGCCCGGCGCGATTCGAACAAAATCTTCACACAGTTTTGCACACCATCAACCGTTGCTTTGATCAGTCTTGTAAGCTTCCCAGGGAAGCTGTTCTCGTCCATAATTTTCCATAGCTCTACGTGGTCTGTACTGTCGTACGTCGTCTTGAAATCGATGAATAGATGGTGCGTTGGAACCTGGTATTCACGGCATTTTTGAAGGATTTGCCGTTCAGTTAATATCTGGTCCGTTGTCAAGAGGCCGTCAACGAAGCCGGCTTGATAACTTCCCACGAACTCATTCACGAATGGTGACAGACGTCGGAAGATGTAGGCGGCATTAAGGATGATGATCGCTCGAAATTTCTCACATTCCAGCTTGTTGCCTTTCTTGTAGACGGGGCATATAACCCCTTCCTTCCACTCCTCCGGTTGCTGTTCAGTTTCCCAGATTCTGACTATCAGTTTGTGAAGGCAAGTTGCGAGCTTTTCCGGGCCCATCTTGATGAGCTTAGCTCCAATACCACCCTTACCAGCTGCTTTATTGGTCTTTAGCTGTTGAATGGCATCCCAAACTTCCCTCAAGATGGGGGCCGTTTGGCTTCCATCGTCCGCTGAACTGACGTAGTCATCTCCTCCGCTGGCTTGACCTTCACTTCCTGTACTCTCAGCGCCATTCAAATGTTTCTCGTAGTACTGCTTCCACCTTTCGATCACCACACGTTCGTCCGTCAAGATGCTTCCATCCTTATCCCTGTACATTTCGGATCGTGACACGAAGCCTTTACGGGATGCTTTGAGCTTCTGATACAACTTGCGTGTTTCTGGAGAACGGCACAGCTGTTCCATCTCCTCGCACTCCGCCTCTTCTAGGCGGCGCTTCTTCTCCTGTAAAAGGCGAGTCTGCTGTATCGGCTTCCGTCTATAACGTCCCACGTTCTGCCGGGTACTTTGCTGCAGCGCGACCGCCCGCGTTGCGTTATTCTCCTCCAGAATTTCTCTGCACTCTTCGTCGAACTAATCGTTCCGTCGACTTCGTCTTACATACCCGACGTTGTACACCGACGGGTTGTTAATGGCTGCTTTGACTGTATTCCAGCAGTCTTCAAGGAGGCCCCATCAAGCTCACTCTCTTCCTGCAACGCTGCCTCGAGATGCTGCGCGTATGCAGTGGCGACATCAGGTTGCTTCAGTCGCTCTAGGTCGTACCGTGGCGGTCGTCGGTACCGAACATTGTTGATGACAATGATGATGGATAGTTTTGGGCGCAGTTTAATCATCACCAGATAGTGGTCAGAATCGATGTTAGCGCCACGATATGTCCTGACGTCGATAATGCCGGAGAAGTGCCGTCCATCAATCAGAACGTGGTCGATTTGTGATTCTGCCTGCAGTGGTGATCTCCAGGTGTACCAATACGGAAGGCTGTGTTGGAAGTAGGTGCTGCGAAGTGAGCGCTGAACTTTCCAATAGTTGATCTAAACTTCTCCTCTTGGCCAACCTGAGCGTTCAAATCTCCTATGATGCTTTTGCCGTCGTGGCTTGGGCAGCTGTCGTACTCACGTTCCAGCTGCGCGTAGAATGCGTCCTTATCAGCATCAGTGCTTCCGGAGTATGGGCTATGGACGTTGATTATGTTGAAGTTGAAGAACCGGCTTTTGATCCTCAACCTGCACATTCTTTCATTGATCGGCCACCACCCGATCACGCGCCTTTGCATATCGCCCATCACTATGAAAGCTGTTCCCAGCTCGTGTGTGTTGCCACAGCTCTGGTAGATGGTATGAGGTTTAGGGTCATTTAGCCAAATGCCGTTTGGCCGAATGCCATTTGGCCGAAAGGGTCGTTTGGCCGAACGCCATTTGGCCGAATGCCGTTTGGCCGAATAGTTGAAATACGTTTTCTAAATAAGTGTGTGAAGGAAGAAGGAAGAAGAAAGAAGAAAGAAGGAAGAAGGAGAAAGGAAGAAGGACGCAGGAAGAAGGAAGAAGGAAGAAGTAAGAAGTAAGAAGAAAGAAGGAAGAAGGAAGAAGGTAGAAGGAAGAAGGAAGAAAGAAGGAAGACGGAAGAAGGAAGAAGAAAGAAGGATGAAAGAAGAAAGAAGAAGGAAAAAGGAAGAAGTTCTCGGTTCACTTTTCTATTTCCACTTTTTACTTCTCACTTCCTACTTCTCATTACTCACTTCTCATTACTGACTATTCAGTACTTGCAATATGAGTTTTTTTTTACTATTCGGCCAAACGGCTTTCGGCCAAATGACCCGTTCGGCCAAACGGCATTCGGCCAAATGGCCTGACACCATGGTATGATTACCTCTAAACGTTCGCACCATTGATCTCGTCCATCAAAACTCCTGCAGCGCTACGATGCCGAATCCACGTTCCTTGAGCACATCGGCGAGTATGCGTGTGCTCCCGATGAAGTTGAGAGATTTGCAGTTCCACGAACCGGGTTTCCAATCTCTAGTCCCTTTTCGTCGCAGTGGTCTTCGCCGATGGTTCCGGTCCGTACTCTCTTGTTGATTGTTCGTTGCTTATGTTTTTTTAAAGGCTGGCTTACAGGGCCTGACACCAAACCCCCTAAATTTCCGGAGGACCATTCCTCCTTATTCCCGGTGGACTATGGTGCACAATTTCACTTAGAGTCCCTCGCTGGCACTCGGACGATGATCAGCCGCCCCTAACATGGAGAACAGACGCTGTTGTGAGCCGATCTTGACATGGAGAACAGACGCTCAATAAGATTTGCACCTCCGGAGAGGAGCAAACCCCCCTTCCCAACGGGGTTGGTTACCCGATCTTCCCTAAGGTTGCTCGTATCCCGGCCAGCACCACGGGGATAAATAGTAATTATTTGTTGATTCGTGGCTCCCAATAACTATATTCATGATTCACAAAATATAGACTATATAGAAATTCATAATATTTTAACCATCCATTTAACCAACGTATAAAACACCTTAATAAAGAAATAAAAAAAAACCATAACGTATGTGCCCATTGGAGTCTCCAGTTAGCCTTTCGAGCAAGGGCGTAGGATTGTCAATACGGAGATGGCAAGCTCGATTCTCGGTCCGGACTAGGATGGTTTCTGGTGGGAAACATTATTGGTTCATTTTGCATAGTGTATCAATTTTGCTTGCTCCACAAGATACATACTTATGCAATAGCGGGCACAGAACAGCATTCAATTAATAACTAAAGAATACTAGGTTGAAAAGCAGGCCAAGTTCCAGTATGAATGTATAGCCATTTAAGAAAAAGAAGAAGTGCCAGAAAAAATGATTGATTTATTGCGCACATCTATTCGAACACACAATCAGATATCACTTCTGGTTCCGTAATATGCTATTTGACCCATGTTTGCTATAGGACACCTATCATAGGGCACATATAATGAGTTCATTTTACAGCGATGCTATAGTTTATAGCCAGGTGCACGTACTTGGTGTACGAGAATGGTGAAAACTCGTGCGTACCGCACAGGCAACATCAGTTTCAGCTTTAGAATAAATCAATAAATATGACGACAAATGTCACTCCAACAATTCTATGACTTGGCAGCACCTTCGCTGGGAATACCTGTTGGTGCCCTTCTTGGCAATATAACGACTAAGACTCTGTATTTAAACAGTGCCAGTAGAAGTGCAATTTCTTACTGAGCAAACGAGAACCACCATGCGACAAAGTGCCGGTAGTTTCCTTCCTTCCTGCTCGTTGAACCTCAATCAAGAAAAATTACATCAGCTCATGCAGACGGCACTCTCAAAGTGCTGCGTTCGTGAAAGAAAGTACCCGGGACTAGCCACACGCTGGGGAATGCGACTGGCACACTGAATCCGTCTTGCGAAGCCCGGTGTATTGTAGGGGTGCAGAGGTGCTGTTCATGTTCTTGCATAAAATAAGTAGGCATTTAACATTGTATGTTTTTTTATCATGTTGTTCGAAGGAAACTTGTTTGAAATGTTTCAACATTATTTGTGTAATACGGTATTAATCGATCGTATTTCGAAAAGATTTATCGTTGAAACTCCCAGATGGAAACAAAACAATCAGTATGACTGAAGTGGTAAGATACCCTATGCAGCAAAACAAGTACTGGTTGACTGATTGGTAGTGGTAGAATTGTAGAAAACATAAACATTCTATAGCGTTCATCGTTGTTTTCGTCCTCCACAAGTCTTTGGGCAGTCCAGAGAAATTTAAGTGGGAGGTTAAGGACAGGGTGTGTCTTTCCGGGCCCGTACCAACGCGTGCCATGCAATATTATGCGATGCTATATGGACCAAATTAACGGGGATGGTGTGTCTTGATATGATCGTGTCCCTTATTTCATAGGACCTCCACAAACCTTGATTTATCCTAATAAAATTGATAGTCTTGCGAGCAAAGGCGTAAGATTGGCAACACCGAGATGGCGAATTTGATTCTCGGCACGGTGTATCTCCTTTGACTATATAACTGTGGAAATGTTAATAGAAAACAATGTTGAAAAGCAAACCAAATTCCTGTTGGAAAGTAGACATTGAATAAAAAGAAGAAGTAAAAGAAGGAGAACAACATATATTTTGATTTTCCCATGATCGAAAAATTATCCACGAAGTCTCAATCCGGTCCTGGTTTTTAAGATGGGCCGATAGAAAATTAAAATTTTGTAGCTCTTTTGATGATTCCGCAACCGACTAGCTGGCTTCAACGTGAGTTATTTTGATCCATTTATTTGAGTGTGGATTATTTTAATCGAGAAGTCGTGTATGAGGAATGCTTCTTGACAGAGGCTATTCATCACAAAATTGTTGGCGTCACCATTTAATGACGACTTCTGTCGGGTTTTGTTTCACTCCCACCGCTGGAAATGGGTCTTTGCTTCACACGTCATTAATTTTTAAGCAGATTTATTACTGTGTAGATCCATGATATACATGCTGTGGCTATGTCTGGCTATGTTGACTTCGATTTCGAATCATCGGAGTTGGTATTCCCTTACCATTGATGCTCATTATTTCTGGTGAGGAAACGGAGGAAACTGCAATACCACAGATCACTAATAAAACGTCATTCCAGTCATCCTTGAAAGTACTTTCCCATCATTTTCGCACCAAAACATCAAAACTGTTTCGCACCGACTGACACCAGCTTTCTCCGCTCTGACTTTCGCCTTAAAACAACAATAATTTATATACCTTTTTGCAGTTGCTGCCGCCCATGGCACTCAAACCCCCATTTTCCCATCTATCGGGAGGCGAAGCAACGATACAGGATGGGCAATGTAAACAGTCAGCCAACGAGTTGCGGTTGAGCGATCCGACGAGAGTGGCGAAAGTAAAAGACAACACAAAATGAATGATAAATAGAAATAAATTTAAGCTAATTATAAAACCAACCCCACCTCCATGAGGTAATGCGAACTACCAGCCAGCCCAGCCGCGTGTCGCACAGTGCGTTCTCCTCCTTGGAACGCGGTGGAACGTAAAAGGCGCAGGTAAACGGAAGGTCAGCATTTTCCTGCTGATTACTTCTGCGCGGCTAACGGAGACCGGGGTTGCTGATCGTTCGAGATTGTTCAAGTTCTTCATTGGAAGTCTCTGCACCATGGATGATGGAACTTATTTTGATATTTACGTAGCATGTAATAATGAATTGTTTGTTTGGTCAATTTTTTCGAACTTGTTTTCCTTTATTATGTTCAAGGTTTCGTAAGAGAATGCGTGTTTATTTTTTAAATTATTTTTTGTTGAATAAATTCGAACAGCTTGAGGCATTGAGAAAATGTTTACATAGATCTACCCTACATCTAGTGTAGGGCCTAGCCATGAATACTAACAGTTTTAACTCGTACAAATAAACATATCAGGATGAACGAATGATAGTACGAGACCTTGGTAGATAATAGACGAGTAAACAAAAGAGGATATAAACTATACAATTCTTCTTCGATGGCTCTACATTCCAGTTGGAACTTGGCCTGCTTTTCAAATTACTATTCAAATTACTAGTATTCTATTAGCATTTCCTCAGTTATTAATTGAAAGCTTTTCTATGCCCGCCATTGCACGAGTATGTATCTTGTGTGGTAGGTACAAGAGCTACACTATTATGCCCAGGGTGTAGTTTCCATCCCAAAAACATCCTATACCG
The DNA here is from genome assembly GCF_024139115.2 of Armigeres subalbatus. Classification (NCBI taxonomy): domain Eukaryota; kingdom Metazoa; phylum Arthropoda; class Insecta; order Diptera; family Culicidae; genus Armigeres; species Armigeres subalbatus. Next base: position 312,060,603 of record NC_085140.1, read on the forward strand.
GACCGAGAATCGAACTCTTCATCTCCAGATTGGCAATCTTACGCCTTTACTCGCAAGGCTACTGGAGACCCCCATAATTAAAACTATACATGGAAGAACTAAATTACTCTAAAGTGAGTTCAATCCGCCCAACTTCGCACTTCCGTACGGGAAGCCAAATTAGAGTAAATGGGGTCGAAGTAGTTTGTCTTTACTACCATGATGAAAAAAATGTACCTAGCGTAAGTTCTATTCACTAAACTAGAGGTTTAATTCACTCAATTTCGACTTCAGGCAATAAACTCAAGGTTGGCTTCCGGTATCGAACTGGTGTCGATGCATTTGTTTTGACAACAGAAGAAAGAGTGGATGGAAGAAAAGAATAGAAAAGAGTAGAAGGTTGTATTAGGGACACAACCGCAAATTAAACGTAGAATTACGTATAGTTCGAAAGATGGATGCAAAATTCCATTATTTTTGCATGTTCATTGCGAATGGATGTAGGCAATTTACAGTAAAAGTGAAATTTAAACACTACCTGTCGAAATTGGATTTTCAATAGTTAAAAGCATTGAATCAATTGTTTACAATAGTTATATGAAATCTTAGAGAATTGATTGAACGATTCATACCAAAATCTCCAGAATCCGTTGAAAAATGGGTGAGTCAATAATGTCACTTCCTGACCTCGTTTCGTGACGGTCCCAAACTCGAAACTTTACCGAAAGACGTAATTTTACGTGAAAAAACTCTAAATTAAGTTTAAAAATACTCAACGCTGGTTTTTTTTTTCTTCCGTGTATAAAATGAGTGTCGCTGCGGTTCTGCTACCAGAAACACGTTAGGTACTGAACTGTCAAATCATGTGAATTTTCTTCATCATCCCTTTTGGCCCTGACGAAAGCGAGAAAACAAAATGGTGGCCGGGTAATGCTTTTTTATTTAACCCGGCAAATGATATAGGACGCCAATTTTTAAATGCTTATTGAAGCGTTTAAAACATTTTAACCTTTTGAAAACATTTCCGAAGTATTTTCAAATATTCTTCTCATAGGGGAACTGCTCCTTGAATTCATACCATGTACCAAAATCAATACCATTCGAAAACAAAGAATTGGTGCGCTAATTGTTTTATTTCTAATTTTTGTGAATTTTTTCAGCAGTGAGCACGCCGGAAAACAACAAAACACGACACAAATTGAGCCTAAATCGCCTGTTTAGCGAATTATATTGATATAGGTGCATGTTATTAATAATGGAACAGATACCCTACTTCACCATCTTTAAATACAGTGATTTCACGCACACGTTCGTCGTTACTAAATGGCAGCAGCGCGGCCTCAAATCAAATCCCCGCCAGCACGAGATGGTCTGGACAGCGACAATCTTTCTCTTTAGGGTCTGTCTCATTTGGAAAATTAAACTTAAAAGTGACAGTTCAAAAATTGAAAAATCACCCGGTCATAAGAATGGCTGGTGCTACCCAGCAATTCCAATAAGACATCGATGAAAAATGCTTCGATATCTGTCAAAAATAATCTTGCTCTACGAGCAGGGTTATTCGTTAATGATTGAAATGTCACTTTTAAGTTTAATTGCAGTTTAATTCTCCAAATGAGACAGACCCTTATAACCTCTTTTGAGTAAACAGATCGGTGGTTTTGTTTTCCTACGGAAATAGAAGAAGAATAGAAATTAACCGCCAATTCGAACACCACAAAACGGTGTCTCGATCATAGGCTTATTTAGAGTCTCGGACTAGGGAGGGGAGGGGCAGTTGGTGGGATGTATTTTTCTAAGTCAGCGGTTCTCAACCTGGGGTACATGTACCCCTGGGGGTACCTTCGTTGGCCTTAGGGGGTACCTCGGATAAAAATGCGTAATGGCGGATGATTACAATTCCAATCAAAATTATTTGACAAAGTGTAATGTTTTCAATTTCAAAACATTGTTTTGTACATAATATACATAAGTAAATCAAAGCCTATTGAATCCTGCCCTCTACAACTCGCTCAGTGTATGAAGGATTGTGGACAACAGATCAAAAGCACACAACGTCGAATTTTTTTTTTAATTTCAATGCGATTGAAACAAAATGTTGAATACTATGTTAAAAATATGCTTCCGAACTAAAATCTTGAGTCTAAAGGTCCGGAAACTACAATTTGAGAGGCATGAAGTTTTTTTTTTCGAAAAGCTCAGTTGCTTTTTTGCAAGAGGATTGGAAGCATCCTTGTAAGCTTCTCGAAACCTCGAAAGCTCAGAAGCCAGCTTTCAAGAGGCTCGGAGATGCCTCTTTCAAAAGGCCCTTTCAAAAGATTCGGAAGCCTACTTTCAAGACTTTTGGAAGCTTCCTTTCAAGTGGGCCGGAAGCCTCCTTTCAAGAGGCTCGGAATCTTTCTTTTTAGAGGCTCAGAACCCTCCTTTTAAGGGGCTTGGAAGCCTATTTTCAAAAGGCCCGGAAGCCTCCTTTCAACAGCCTCGTTACAAAACGCCTGTAAGCCTACTTACAAAATGCTCCAAGGCCTCCTTTTAAGAGGCTCGGAAACATTATTTCAAGAGGCTCGGAAGCCTTCTTTAAAAACGCTTGGATGGCTCCTTTCAAGAAGCTCAAAGCCTCGTTTCAAGCGGCTCAAGTGATTCGAAAGCCTCCTTTCAAGAGGCTCGAAAGACTTGTTTCAAGAGGCTCGGAGTCATCCCTTCAATTGGTTCGGAATTCTTCTAACAAGAGGCTTTTAAGCGATCTATCAAGATGCTCAGAGACCTTCTTTTAAATGGCTTGAAATCCGCCATTTAAGAGGTCATTTTTCAATAGGCTCGGAAGCCTCCTCCCAAAAGGTCCAATGGTCACGAAAGTCCTATAGGAAGCTTGATCTATAAACTTACGGTGTAATGAAAATTTTAGCCTACTTTTTGGAGGGCCATAAATCCAGTTAGGTTTCAGGTCAATTTTTCGTATATGTTATTAGTTACGCTTTTTTTTTTCATTTACGGCAAAAAATAATGAAAAAGTTCGAAGGGGTACCTCCCAAGAAAAAGGTTGCAACTTCGCAAAAAAGGTCTGTCCAGATTCCGTACCAGCAGAACCGCTATTTCGAAAATCAATCACTGATCCCGGTTCTTTGGGTGGACCATTCTCAATGCTGGAACTTTCTATGTCTCTTCTTTCATCGAATAACTCTGCTCCGGGATGCGATAACATCAAATTCAATCTTCTAAAAAATCTCCCAGATGTCGCAAAAAGACGATTACTCGACCTGTACAACTGTTTCATGGAGTACAACATTGTGCCACCTGAATGGCGACAGGTCAAAGTAATAGCTATTCAAAAGCCTGGGAAACCAGCGTCTAATCACAATTCATACCGACCGATTGTCATGCTACCGTGCATGATGAAATTATTGGAGAAAATGATCCTTTCAAGAATTGACCATTGGGTCGAGCAAAATGCATTACTGTCAAATACTCAATTCGGTTTTCGAAAAGGTAAAGGAACAAATGATTGTCTAGCGTTGCTCTCTTCAGATATACAGCTGGCCTATGCGCACAAGGAGCAACTGGCTTCAGTTTTCTTGGATATTAAGGGCGCTTTTGATTCTGTTTCCATAGAAGTACTGTCGGAAAATTTGCACAGTAGTGGATTACCCGTTATTTTGAATAATTTCTTGTACAATTTGTTGTCAGTAAAACATATGAACTTTACTCTCGGCACGCTGACAACTTTCAGAAATAGCTACATGGGCCTTCCCCAAGGTTCATGTTTAAGTCCCTTGCTTTACAATTTCTATGTTAAAGATATTGACAAGAAATCCTTCCTCACCCAAAAGCTATAGTCCCATCAGCCTTCTCTCAGGATTATCCAAGCTATTCGAAAAAGCTATTCATAACCGGTTACTTGAGTCTGCCGAAAATCTCAACATCTTGCTCGAGGAACAGTTTGGCTTCCGACGCGGTCGGTCAACTGTTCACCAACTGACCCGAGTTACCAACGTCCTCAGACGGAACAAGTTTGTCTCGAAAACATCCGCCATGGCCTTACTCGATGTCGAGAAGGCATTTGACAATGTATGGCATGATGGCCTGGTGTACAAACTACAACGCTACAATCTTCCCAGCTACCTGGTGAAAATCATCAACAATTACCTGTCGGCAAGGACATTCCGGGTCTCAATCAGCGGAGCGAGTTCCAATGCGCACAACATCGTCGCAGGCGTTCCCCAGGGCAGTATCCTCCGGCCCCTGCTTTTCAATCTGTTCACCTCCGACATGCCAGAACCTCCAGAAGGCGGCATTCTGTCTCTGTTCGCAGATGACACATCCATCGTCTACAACGGTAGAGTGATCAGAGCGCTAGTGGCAAAACTCCAACGAGGCCTGGATGCCCTGACAGAGTACCTCACCAGCTGGAAGATCTGTATCAACGCGGCGAAGACCCAGGTCATCATTTTCCCCCACTCCAAATCCCCTAAACTTGTTCCGCCTGGGGACTGTAAAATCATCCTCAATGGCACGACTGTAGAATGGGCCAATGAGGCCGACTACCTTGGCTTGACCCTCGACAGCAAGCTTATTTTCAGGCAACAGGTTGACAAAACGGTGACAAAGTGTAACGTCTTGTTGAAACTACTGTACCCTTTGATCAACCGCCGGTCGTCATTGTCCCTGAAAAATAAGCTTGCTGTCTACAAGCAAATCATCCTCCCTGTGATCGAATACGGCATGCCGGTCTGGGAGAGCTGCGCTAAAACCCACCACCTCAAACTTCAACGGGTCCAAAACAAATTCCTGAGGATGATCCTCAACACCCCTCCCAGGACAAGAACATCCGAGGTTCACCGTCTGGCCGGAATAAAAACCTTACATGAACGCTTTGGTGAGTGTAAAGAAAAGTTTAGGGTCCGTTGCTTGCACTCGGACCAAGAAGCGCTTAGGGCGCTAGTTCCAATCTAGGTTATCAAATTTTCATTGTAAATATTAGTGTACATAGTAGTTAGGTTATCAAATTTTAAAAAACACACTAGCGCCTCCTGAAATCCGTCATGATACATTATATTTTAAAAATTAAGTAGAAACATAAAAATAATAATAATAATAATAATTAAAATTGAAGTTGGAGGGCCAAGCCGGCCGATCACTGTACATGTCAAAAAAAAATTGTAGAACAAAAAATGTGTAAATAAAGAAGAATTTTACTACTACTACTACAATTGTTTGAAAGGACAATGCACGCTTAGACAACTTGCAGATGATGCCGTGATCTCCCTAAGAGGTTCATGTGCAAATGTCCTGCAAAGACCATTGCAAAATTCCCGAAATAACCTGACTGTTTGGGCCAGACATTTAGGGATTGAGTTCTCTCCGCAAAAAACTCAATTGGTAGTGTTTACTAAGAAGCAGTACCCTGCTCAACTGAAACTAAAGCTGTTGAAAGATGACATAAACCAATCTTTATCTTCTAAATACCTTGGGGTCTGGTTAGATTCCAAGTGTACCTGGAAAACCCATATTGATTATTTGTTAGAGAAATGCCGAAGAAGGATCCATTTTCTCCGTTCTATCTCCGGAACTTGGTGGGGCGCTCACCCGGAAGACCTAATCAAACTATATAAAACGACTATTCTCTCTGTTTTAGAGTATGGCTCTTTCTGCTTCCTCTCAGCAGCTGATTGCCACCTAATCAAATTGGAACGAATTCAATATCGTTGTTTGCGTATTGCTCTTGGCTGCATGCATTCAACGCATAACATGAGCCTAGAAGTGCTTGCTGGAGTCACTCCTTTAAAGCACCGTTACTGGGAGCTCTCACTCAGAATACTGATCAAATGTGGAACAAGTAACACACTTGTATTAGAAAACTTCGATAATATGCTTGAACTGGCTCATCGTTCAAGATACCTGCGAGTCTATCTCAACTACATATCGTCAGATCTCTGTCTTCCATGTTATAATCCACCTCGAGTTCACTTCGTCAACGACAGTTCCTCAATTGAATACGATCTGTCCATGAAACACGCTATTCAAGGAATACCAGATCATCTTCGACAAATATCTATCCCTTCCATTTTTTCTGAAAAATATGAACATGTCAATTGCAAGAACAGATATTTCACTGATGGTTCTCGCATTAACGGATCCACTGGCTTCGGTGTTTTCAACGTAAGTTCAACCACCTTCCGAAAACTTCAAGAACCGTGTTCGGTTTATGTTGCTGAGCTGGCAGCAATTAATTTCGCTTTGGGGATAATTTCCGATCAGCCCGTAGACCATTATTTCATCTTCTCGGATAGTCTTAGTTCTATCAAGGCACTCCGGTCGATGAAGCCTGTTAAGCACGCATCTTACTTTCTTACAACTATAAGAGAGCAGATGCGTGATTTGGTCGAAAGATCATTCAAGATTACCTTTGTATGGGTCCCATCCCATTGCCTAATCTATGGCAATGAGAAGGCGGACTCCCTAGCAAAGGTGGGCGCACAGGAAGGTGAAGTTTATGATAGACAAATCTCGAATAACGAGTTTTTCCCATTAGTCCGTCAGAGTACTCTTCAAAATGGCAAATGATTTGGCCACACAATGAACTTGGACGGTGGCTATTTTCCATAGTTCCTAAAATTTCTGCGCGAGCGTGGTTCAGAGGTGAGGACTTAAGTCGAGGCTTCATTCGCACGATGTCGAGACTTATGTCCAATCACTATTCACTAAACACACATCTCTACAGAATATGGTCGATAGCAACCTATGTAGGTGCGGAGCCGGTTACGATGACATCGATCACGTAGTTTGGTATTGCTCGGAAAATGACGCCTCCAGAGAACAACTATTGGATACCCTTGTGGCACGAGGTAAACAACCCTACAGGGAAGTAAGAGGTGTTTTGGGGGATCGCGATGTGGTTTATATGCAGGCCATCTATGCCTTTCTTTGCTCGTCTGACATAAAAGTCTAATTCCCCTATTTTTTTTCTCGTTTTTGTTCTGTTTTTGTCTTATTGTTCTGTGTAATACGAAGCTATGGCCATCCGGAAGATGCTCCCTGACGAACCACAACTCGAGCCCGACGCTACGCCATACCGTTAATGACGTCAAATACCCGGATGAGCAGCTGTAATACCTCAAACCTAAATCCCAACCTAGTCCGTCCTGAAATTACGCAATCTAACCTTGAGTCGCCACGAGTATCTTGGTCTATACCCTTTACCCTTACTAACTGTTGATAATAAGATGATATCGATTGTAAATATCATAAAGTCTCGGCTCCGTTAAGTGTTATACACCCCTGAGCCTGTCAAATAAACGCAATAGATAAAAAAAACGCGAGCACTTTTAAACTTGGATTCTGTCAGGAGTGACCTTAAATGCTTATTGAAGCTTTTGAAAACATTGCCGAAGTATTTTCAAATATACTTCTTATACTTCACCATCTTTAAATACAGTGATTTCACGCACATATTCGTCGTTACTAAATGGCAGCAGCGCGGCTGCCTCAAATCAAATCCCCGCCAGCACGAGATGGTCTGGACAGCGACAATCTTTCTCTTTAGGGTCTGTCTCATTTGGAAAATTAAACTTTAAAGTGATAGTTTAAAAATTAATAAATCACCCGGTCATAATAATGGCTGGTGCTACCCAGCAATTCCAATAAAACATCGATGAAAAATGATTCGATAAAAATAATCTTCGTTAATGATTGAAATGTAACTTTTAAGTTTAATTTCAGTTCTCCAAATGAGACAGACCCTTATAACCTCTTTTGACTAAACAGATCGGTGGTTTTGTTTTCCTACAGAAATAGAAGAAGAATAGAAATTAACCGCCAATTCGAACACCACAAAAAGGTGTCTCGATCATAGGCTTAACTAGAGTCTCGGCTTAGGGGGGGGGGGGTTGCGCAGCTGGTGGGATGTATTTTTCTAAGTCGATGTAAGGCACTGCGCGCATGGGTTGCAATAGAAATTGTTTTACTAAGTTTATCGCTTATTCTTCCTGAAACTAACATTAAGAAATTCGCGAAAACTACAACTGATTTCCTAAGATGTGAATGATTCAAAATGCCGTATCTGTGTCAACTTTTTTTCTCCATATATCTAAATGTAGACAAATGTAATGTAATCTACGAACGAAGAATCATTTTCGCATTGTCTATAAATGTAATTCGATATGAGTGTTTTTCTGAGAGTATTCAAGCATTTCCATTATTTGATATTACTCAAGTAATATAAAGTTTTCGAATTACGCTTATTTTTTTAAAACTCTGGATGTGAAATAAATTCCATGGAATTTTGTCATAATCAATATAAGTATACAATATTAATGCATTTACAATATGCTTGGGAATCCTATGAATAACATTTCGAATGTTTTGAGATACTTGAGTACCGATGAACAAAAATTTGGAATCGTTTAGCATTTTTTATGAGTCATAAAAAATAAATAAAAATAAATTCCAGAGCAAAAGAAAGCCACTTCAAAATATTATAAAATAAAATTGCCTAGGTTTTGAAAATTTTGGTTTTCTGAATATGTGTGAAATTTAGACTCATTAGACCCTGAATTGTACTAAAAGAGAAATGTTTTCTGGTACGAAGTTGGTTGATTTCTAAATCTAAAAAAGTTTTTGTTATCCAAACAATATAACATTCCAATTGAACAGCAGGCAGATACGAAACAGTTCTCTGATGATCTTTAAAAGGATATATGATATTAATTCTTAATTTACCTCTGTATATATTTCGGAAAATCGCCAAAAACGAGAATGTTACCTGAGGTTTAGCCTAATAGTTTCATCGAATTCGAATGGTTTGTAAATTCTTCAGCAATTGTAACAAAGATTCTTTAGTTTTATAATTTTGAAAATGTAAGGAAATTTGGAGAAAATTTTGAGATCCAGAAAGGATTATTAAAGTATCAAATGGAAGGCTCATGAGATCCAGGGATACAGAAGGGAATTTTAAGATATCTTGAAAATACATGAGATTCTACTTGAATTTCTTCGAAGTTCTGGTCATAGTTTTAAATATCTATGATTATGCATAGTGAGATTCTTAATAGATTCTGAATCCATTTCACTTGAAGTAATTCAAACAGTTTTCAAAAGGAGTAAGTTCTGCTCTTTCTTAATCAAGAGCTTTATTCATATCTGGTCAGATATAAGTGCTTCGACAGTACGGTCGAAACAGGGATATCTTTCTGTGGCAGATTTACATTAAGTAGCGAAAACAAAACGCTTCTTTAGTGAAGACCCTATCGAACAAAAAAAGGTTTTTTATCTTCAACCCGTTATTTTGTCACAACTTCTTAAACTAAAGTCCAGTCTTTATTCACATTGTCGCTTAGTACATGAAACTCCTTTCCCTTTATTCTTTGGAAGTACACCCAGGTTTTTTTTTACACGGTTGGAATTCTTTAATTTCTCGATCAACCCGAACTTTCACAGCTTTTTAAATACCACCTGAATTTCCTTTGATTTTTTGTGAATTTTTTCGTGGGGTTAACTCGTTGTTTCATTGACGTTGAAGGTCTTAAATGACTAAAACCAAACCGTGTAAAAAAACCTGGGTGTATTGAAAAATAATTTATAAAAAGGAAAAATGGGGTAAAACAGTATATATCCTGTTTCTACGTGCCACGCGGTCTATGAAAACGTCTCCATTCCATTCTATTTCAAAGTTTACATCGAACTATCCTTTCTTGTTTCCGACGGGTTTATATGATATTTCCTTATGCTAAAATCACGAGTTAGGTTGAGTAAATCGAGAAAAACTAAAATAAAGATTCGTATGAAAATTTCGCATGGGCAGTTCACAACGCGCATTTTTGCCTACTATGCAGGACAACGTCTGCCGGGTCGACTAGTTCTCGCTTAACTTTTCAAAAGGACCTAAGTAACATTTTTTCATGAATTAATTTGAGTAGTGCAATCAAAAGCTTTCATATTGGTCGGTTGATTGCGCTACTCAAATTAATTCATGAAAAAAATGTTACTTAGGACCTTTTGAAAAATTAAGCGAGAGTTAATGAATAATTTACAAATATGAGGGAAGCTGGGGTAAACTCAGGCATACCTCCAATCACAGTATCGTGCAATGCATGAAATTTTACTCCTTGATTCTAAGAAAAACTTTACACAACATGAGATCCATTTTGTTTATCTTGGTGCATTCCGAACAACAATATTGACAAATAATATCAAAAAATAAGAGGAAATGGGGTAAAATAGGTCCTCTCTTGTCTTTTTCGTGCCGTGCGATTCATTGCGAGATGAACCGGTCAAGGGCCGAATATCTCGTTAATAAAGATTAAAATAATAATAATGACTACCTTCATTCAATTATCTAAGAAATTGTACATAGAACAAGTCTTTTATTTTTATTTTCGGGAGCTCCGAGTTAAGATATTAATGAATAATTTACAAAAATGAGGAAAATTGGATTATAATGAGCTCGATTATCCATTCGATTATCCAGTAATTTTTACTTGAGAAAATGTATTGTTTGCCAAATTTGTCCCACGCAGAACTGAGAGACTGGATTCTTTCGCGTTCTGGGTCCTGTTCTTCCCACCTGCATATCTATTGAACTTTTATTGATGAAAAATCAATACGTTCTGCTTAAACAAATAATATCACCCAAATTTTGAATGACTCTAATAGCTTATTCAGATTGAGCTATTTATGACTTTGTTAAGTGAGAGGGTATCCAATTATTACGAGGTGTTCAGACTCCAGCAAGATAATATATCTTGACGTTTCCATGTTTTCTCATTTGCACGCTAATACAGGGTTGAATTCAAGGAGAGTTTTAAAATTTAATTTGCGAAATCAAGCATTTGTGTGGCGACAATCGAACATTTTTTTCTGAACAAAGTTTCTACGAAAAAAAATATAAAAAAAATGTGAAAAGGGATTTTCGAAGAATATTTGAAGCTCTCATTAAGGATAATGAGCGAAGCTACATTCATTAGTTGGGTGCGCCGTTCTTCGGGGAATCAGACCATTCCTCAATTTATTTTTAAGTTTAAAAAGTATTTTGATTCTGTACTATGATCGAACGGAGATTTGATAGAAAAAATTAGATACTTTTGGAAATTCTCACAAATAAATAAAATAAGGACGATTGGTCCAATTTTCAAGAAATATTATCGAACTAAAATGTATTTCCACCAGTAACTCCATGTATGAAGGGCAACTCAACAATTTAATTTTTTTTCAAAAATGGAAACTGAACCATTGCGTTCTACTCGACAATCAATGATAAAGCTTCTAACAAAATCGAATCGTGTGAATGTGATATAATTTAAACTGGATTTTGGATGAATTAATGCATTACCAATCCATGTTTTATTTAAGGTTATTCTACTTTATATATACATCCCATTCAAATCGTACAGTTGTCCTACCTGAAAAATGTTGTAATCCAAAGTATATTAAGCCATTCAAGGAGCAGAATTGAAACAATTTATGAAATCATGTTAATTCATCAAATATATTCGTTTTACAACCATTCCTACGTTTTGAATTGTCTTCCGCATGGGCCCTTGAACTTTGAAAATTTATTCGATTTGTTCTATTAAATCTACGTTTAAGTTAAATACTTCATGTTAATTCTAGAAAGCATCTGTTTTTTAAACAATTCATGTTGAATAAGTGGAGAATAAATAATTATCATCATTATTTTTCATCATATAAAATGCTTTCCAAAAAACCATCACAATCCGAGTTATTCTTCAGCGCTCAGAAGATTTCCATCTAACATGCATTCGACCCTGCTGCGACAGAAAGAGCATGACTGTCAACTACGAAACGAAATGAAAACAGAGAGAATTTTCTCTCTGGCAAAGAGAGCGTGACGCTTGTCAGTTTTGTTTTGTTGAATTTCTCCCTGCATCCCAACGTATATTGACAGTTTATAAGGTATGCCAGATTTTTGTGTGTCGTACACAAAAATACTAACACAAACAGAATAGTTATGAAAATTTTCTTATTTTGTTCGGAAATCCGGAGAAAAACAGTTTTTTGTTAGTTTTCACGCGAAGTTGGTGTTATTCGTTCATTTTGAGCCGTTGAATTGCAAATATCGAGTTAAGCGGTGGCGACTTTATACCGGGTTTGAAACGGAAAGCGGTCCGATTTCGGTCATTAAAATGTCGAAGTGTCACGTTCCGAAGTGCAACAGTAAGATTAGTCATAATAAAACTAATCCACCGATTTCTGGTGATCCAATAACATTCCATCGGTTTCCGTCGAATGAAGCGCTGAAAAAACAGTGGTTGAAATTTCTGGGACAGAACCTGAAAACAAATACCCATAATTTGTTTATTTGTTGCAAGCACTTCAATGTATCGGATTTCATTGAACCTACTCTTCCAATATCGCCGAAACAGCGGAGGCGGCTTAAGGCAGGAGGTTTGTATTCATAAATATTGCACTAGAAACTGCAAACTTATATTTTTTTTAAATTTTAGCTGTTCCAAGCGTTCGAAATCCTCAGAATTCAAAAACATCTAAACATCAGCGAGGTCAGAAGAATGTCAGCGCGCGCATAGGATTCGGTGGTCAATCCGCGAGTCAATGTGGTAACGACTCCGGTGTATCTATGGATGATTCTCTTCTCGATGATTCCGGACATTATTCCAGTGGAGGGTTTGCATCAGATGCGACGCCAGAAATGACATCATGCGAAGCAAACGAGATGAAAATGCGGATCCAAGAGCTAGAGGAACAGCTACGGAAGAGAGATCAAACAATATCGGTTTTGCAGGAGCAAAATATTCAGGCAAAGAAACGCGTTGCTGATTTGGAGAAGCTGAGTCTTGATTTGAAAGACGTTCAAGAAAATCAGATTATTGCAAAATCTCGAGAAATGTTGTCATCGAAGTTGACCAAAAATCAAACGGATTTGTTGTTGGGCATTAAAAAGAGAGTTAACTGGAGCAGTGAGGAGTTATCCAGAGGATTTACTTTGCGATTTTTCGGTTTGCCTGGTTATGAGTATTTGACCAAAAATCTTGGCATGCCTTTTTCTCGATCGAGTTGTCTTCGACAGTATGCATCCAAAATGGATATGCGGCAGGGATTTTTGAACGAAGTGTTGCAGATGCTAGAAGCAAAATCGCAAAGCATGTCCGAATTAGAAAAAGTTTGTGTGCTCCTCTACGATGAGATGTCAGTAAGTGAAGTGTATGAGTACGATCGAAAACATGATGATGTTCTGGGCCCTCATACCAAAGTACAGGTAATCAATTCCTGAATGATTTTCGTTATTCATAGTTATACAACAAAAAGTTATATTTTTAAATTTATTCAGCCAATTTTTCAATAATATTGTGTTTATTCATAATATGATTTTTCTCTTTTCTTCAGGTCATGATGATCAGAGGTCTGTTTGGAGATTGGAAGCAGCCTATTTATGCGTCCTTTGATGTCTCGATGACAAAGCGCTTGTTGCTAGAGGCTGTCAGCAAATCGTATGAAGCTGGGTTCGAAGTCGTAGCTGCCGTGTCAGATTGCGGTGGTGGAAACACTGGTATCTGGTCAGATGTCAATTTGGAAGCTCAAAGAACATTTATTATTCATCCACAAACGCACCGGAAGCTGTATCTGTTTGCGGACGCTCCGCATGTTTTGAAGTTAACCCGAAACTGGCTTATAGACACTGGATTCTCATTATCCGATGGGACAGTGATCAAACATACACTTCTATGGAACTTGGTAGCCAAAGGTTCTACAGAAATTTCGGACACTTATTTTCTTAAAGAAGAGCACCTGACGTGTCAGAGGAGTCAACGGCAAAATGTTGGATGGGCTGCTAAGCTCTTATCTCGGAAATGCGCCGTGGCGCTTCAACGAAGAGTTGGTACTGCTGAAGCCAAACGGTTAGCAGATTTCATTCTTATCGTAAACAACTGGTGGGATATTATGAATTCTCGTTGCCCGAAAGAAAGTCAGGTTTTGAAAAGACCATATGGATTAAACCGTCGAGAGCAAGATGAGGCGCTGGATCTAATGGTGGAGCTCATGAAAACTGCTCTTCCGACGAATAAATCGAGCATGCAGGTATATTTAAATTTGTTTATAGCTGTTTCGACTTTTAAAAAAATGTTCTAATGAAATTCAGGAAAATCCCGAAAAGTAAAAATATTATAGGGAAATTGTTCCCATCTTCATCTCAGTGTAACGAAATCATCTAATCAAGAAACAAAGAAATAGAGCGCCAATTGCGTCAGCTTTTTTGTTAACATGTGTGTATCGCCACTGAAAAAAAAAAATCACAAAAATAATGATCTAATCAATTTCCTTTTCACTTCTTTGTTTTTTTTTATAGAATAAACATAAAAGCTATGAGATGAAGAACTGAAACAGTTTTCCTATATAATAAAAAATGTATCAAACTAAATCGTATGTATCACTAATTAAATATAACTTTTTATTTTCTTTTCAACAGCTTTTTCAAAAGGCCATTTTAATGTCGATTTTTTCGCTTCGAGGATTATTTGACGATATGAAAGCAAGGTTTGGAATTAAATATATCATGACCGCGAAATTGAACCAAGATGCTCTTGAAAATCTGTTCTCTATAGTACGTACGCGAGGCGGAGGTAATGATCACCCATCTCCAATGCAATTCTTAAGACGTTTAAGAGTGATTATACTTGGTAAAAGCATACAGTCAGTATCATCAGGCCAATCTACAGAAGACAGATGCTCAGGTGAAGAATATCTTGTGATGGACGTATTGAAAGGGTATAAGCCAACTGAATCCACCGGGAACTCTTCTGCAGATGCACCTGGTGAATTAGAGAATGACGTCGACTTTAACGAAGTGTTTGCTGAGGACCAAGAATGTGATTCATATTTTATTACTGAGCAAGATGGCTTTGAATATGTCGTTGGTGCTGTTGCAAGAAAGTTTCGTGCAAAATATCCTTATGTTGGAGATTATACCTATCGACTTCGTGATCAGCATGTCAACTTAACTGATTACTCTTTACTGGATCACGACTACGCTTATCCTAATAGTTATGTTGATCATCTCTCGTTGGGGGGCTTGACTAATCCATCAGGAGAATTCATGCAACAGGCGACAGGATTCGAAAGCTTCTTTAAGAGTTATCATAAGGACAGCATTTCTAAAGATAAGGGAATAGTAGCAAAAGTAGCTAATCTTTTATTATCCAAAAATCCAGATGTTCCTGCTGAAATCGTAGAGCATTTTATACGACTTCGCACCTATATCAGAATCAGCACTTTGAACAGGAAGATTAAGGAGGCCAAAACAGCTAAAGCTTCGGTTAAACGTTTGTTGAAACCTGCCAATAAACCAGCAGAACCGACACAGAAAAAAATGCGAAAAATTTTGATGTGAATTTGAGGTAAATAAATAAAACTCTTTATTGATTATGAAGTATCTTACCAAAATTATCCATTTTGTTTAAATTTCAACTCTAAATCATCAATAAAATAATGCTCAGGTCTCCACTTGGCAACATTGTGTCATACAAATGTGTTTACTACCATCAAATGAATTACCACTGAGTTTGAAAAAAATCGCAATGCCTTCCCCATACGAAATATTGGATAAACCCCACTGTTTACAAAAGATTTGAAAACTAAAATAGCGGAAAGTAAATTTGCCTACATAAATAAATGTTTTAGCACACACCGTATACGCACCGTATACGTTTTCCTGAAATTTGTATGATGTTGCAAACTATGTAATAGGATAATTCCCTGTTCAGATTACGATTTTTATGACATGATAAAAAAGTATCTTGATGTTTACTCATTTTCTTTTAAAATCATATCATACCACGTAAATAAGAATCCTCGTAATCTGATCAGCGTAATGGATCGAGTAATGGATGAAATGGATTTAATATAGCAAAATACATCAAAATGGGATATTTTCCAAAATTATTTTTCACTGTGTTAAATAAAGAATTCTTTTATCTATAATATGTAGTTTTAATATGGTGCATTTTAATTCACAGTCACAGAATATAGCAAAAAATAAATAAAATTCCATACAAATTCTGAAAATTTTCATAACTATCTACCAATACTAATGCAAGCGCATGAATAGCATACCTTTAGTAACTGTCAATATACGTTGCCTGCATCCCAGTTAGAACGAAAGCTCTATCGTAATAATTGTTCGTAATAAATCCTTTAAGACTCTTTTTAGCGGGTATATTTTGACAGAACAAAATGTATGGAATATTACGTAAATAATGACATCATAAAGCGTATTTACCCTGAAACGCCAATTATTATGTCATTAATGGCGTAATCTGAATAGGCTATAAGGCTTACTTATTCTGATTCCCTGTTGTCCTTGTTTTACATCACAGTAGCCCAATTCATATTTGAGAACAAGCAAACCAAAACAATAAATTTGACATTTATGGTACCGACGTACCGACCACATCTTTTAAGCAGAATCCGGGTTACTATGGTTGAATCACGTCGATCTCAAATGCTGTATGGGATAGCAGTCAGGGTTTCGACTTTTCGTTTCAATGAGACCAAAGCAAGCGTTTTTCGGGCCAAGGGAAAATCTTGTTTCGTTGTTTATGTTGAGGATCATCTTTCACCCATCAATCTTTTCTCTAGAATTAGCATTACAAGATGAACGAAAATATTGCCTATTCGATGAAAATCCTTTTTCGTTTCATTACTTTCACCTCTTACTCACTTTTCGCGAGAATTATCGCAGAACAATTACAAAATTGTATGGCCGCGCCGGGATTCGAACCCAGAATAGTAACAATAATATCTGTGGAGATGCGGTTACTTTAGCCACACCACCACGCTATCTGTATGAAAGCGTTAAGTTATTTGTTCCACATAAGCTACTACCATTTGCATTGATGATGCTACGAAAAGACTCGAATATGAAAGAAAAAGAGCAAACCAAAGTTTAGCGACAATCGAAGTGAGCGAAAAATTGTTATCACTCTCCAGGCTGTTTTTCTTTCCCGAAAAGCTATTTCTCCCCGAAAACTTTCGTGAGGGAAAACCATGTGCTCCTGAGATTGAGTGAGCATTATGAACCCTGAGCAGTGCCTCTAGCGCTCTAATACCTATGTTTTTACTGTCTGTAGTATTCACGAAATCGGAAATCGCGGTATCTTAATACTATGTAGCATCACAAAAGTCATGGAAACCTCTCAAGCGCAGTTAGATTGTCGATTCCTCACGTTCAGTACGTCTTCGACAATATAAGATCAACAGTATCTAATCTGATGAGATTCATGAACGTCTTGTCAAACTCTGTAGAATCTGCTAAGGTTTTCGAAAGCGTTTGATAAAGCTCCTCACGAATAAGTCATCAGTAAGCTCTAGCACATTGGTAGATTACAACTTCAACGGCAACGGAGTTGTTTAACGTATAAGCCAGGCTCTACGCTTCAATAAGCCCATCGCGATGATGTTAACTTTGAGCAATTCGATCGCATAAGACATCGTACGACATGGACTTTTCACTATGCATCTAGTTCCAAGGACGCCGTTGGACGTTTCTTTGATTTCAATGTATTCAAATATATTTTTAATCGTAGGATTAAGTACACAAGATAACAGCTCAATCAAAGCTCAATCAAATATTATTAAAAATCAAAGCTTAATCAAGTGTAAAATGTATCCACTGATAGTTTCCGTAAGATCTGCCTTGAAGACCTAAATTTTGGAAAAAACGGTTATAAGATGCATGCTGATTTGGGGCACAGATTTTCAGTGGCATCGATGATAGTTATAGGTCTACTGGTGTATGTAAGAGTCATAATAACAAAGTTTCTGACCTGAAATCTGTTTGAAAGTAGGTCTTATAGGATATTCATACTACAACTTTTATCATTTGACATAGAGTAACTTAATTGGGAACAGTGTACACATATCATGGCATTTCATATAAGTAGCACCACTACAAAGCTGGTGAACAAATAACCTAAGGACATACATGTTGAAATACTTTGTAATGTGTGTGTTCTGTACGAAATACTTCCAGCATACACAAATACGAAGCTCCAGCATGTTTACGTTGTTTACTCTTCGCCAAAAACTGCCGGGCAACAATAGACCAAATGTGCTCAAAGGATTATGATCCGAAGAAAATGTTGACTGCGCAAAAATATCTATGATTTATTTTTATTTATTTTTTTAAACCGAAATATAGACTGGTAGGGCTATTGCTCCTGGACTTCATCTCATGGCTCCGATATTCATCCCACGAAAAACTAAGCAATGAAAAGGCTTTTGATTTGTTTCTTATTTTTGTAAATTTTTCAGCAGTGGGTACATATTTTAGCAAAAAGAAACGACGGAATTGGTGCCGTATTTCTTTGTTTCGCGATAAATAAATGTTCAGTGAGATGGAAAATGGAACAGTTGCCCTAAACCGTTTCATTATCACTATTCTAACGCAACAATAGGTGCGGGACCATCAATGACTCGCCGTTTTTATTTCAAGCTTATTTCTATTTTATTATTTCGTTATCATCTGCCGACTTAATTTTCGTTGGTTACTAAAATGCCCCAGTCAGCTAATATGCGCCATTGCAATTTCTGAGTAAATAGACTGAACTGATGGCAGCTGACGTCAAAACATGTTGTCGACCCACTAAATTAAAATATTTGTAAAGACATCTATTATGAATGTTTTGTTTTCCCCCTTTTGATAAAATTAAGGTTTCCTTATTTCTAATTCAGTTTCCTATAAATTATTAATAATTGAATTACGAGGTGTGACAGACATTGATGGAACCTAGGCGCACGCGCGTAGTCCATAGGTTTCTTAGCTCCAAAACTCCAGGTAATTAGGATAAGATTGGCCGGTTGAAAAGCAGTAGGTCAAATACGGAGAGCCTCTGAAAAAGCATTCTCCTACTCCCCAAAGTAGGAAAACTCACGAGTTCGCAACGGTACTCATATGGCGGCAGCTCACGTCGTTTGCGCCAGGGAAGCTTTCGAAGCGCAAATCTGATGAAAGATTTCTGAACACGTTCGATTCTCGCTATTTGCAACGCATAATCCGGAGCCCTTACGACTACGCAATACTCTAGAATGCTGCGCACCAACGATGTATACAACGTCTTGATGCAGTAAATATCGCTGAAATCTCGGGTGACGCGTTTCAGTAGTCCTAATATAGCAAAAGCTTTAGCTGTCGTGGTTGAGATGTGTTCATTACAATGAACATTATTTTGAGCTTTTTAGTGGAATGTCTTCACTTGTCACAAGACGAGTTTATACAATCCCATTGAATTCCACCACTTAATTAGTGGTGGAATTCAATGGGATTGTATAAACTCGTCTTATGACAAGTGATTACAATGAAGTTAACTGTCCAGTGAAACACCTAGATCTTTGACGAGCGAAACTCGGTTCAAAGTTAGGTTATGCATAGTGTATTCGAAAATTTTTGGAGAGAGCAAACGTGTGAATGTGATAATGTTACATTTGTTTACATTCGCTGCCATTCCATTCTTGTCACACCAGTCCAAAAGCCTATTAACATCTGCCTGCAACGCGCAACAATCCACCAGTGACGTTACAACTCGAAACATTTTCAAATCGTCGGCATACATTAATTTTGAAGATTTCAATTCGCTGCATAAATCGTTCACAAATAGCACAAAAAGTAGGGGCCCAAGGTGGCTTCCTTGTGGCACCCCAAACGTAATACGGAAAGGAACCGACATAACTATGCCGATTTTCACAGATGCCCAGCAGTTGTCGAGGTATGAAGCGATCCTAGTGGCTAACCAATCAGGGAGTTACTCCACCGCAAGTTGATGAGGTACTCAATCGAAAGCCTTCGAAAAGTCCACGTACACAGAATAGATTTGTTGTCGCTTTTCTATACAGTCGATTATCATAGACCAGCATCATACTTTCAAAAACTTTGGCGAGGCAGCTGAGAATAGAGATCAGTGACGGGAAATGTCATATCGATGTCATGGGACTAATTTGTTTATAACTTTTTCAACAAGTAATTTACAATCGTCTGTTCTATATAAACATAAAGCACTCAAAGGATACTAAAACTTTTTCTAATAGGTCATTGCTCTAAGACTGAAATTGGCGGCGTGAGAGCCGAATTACTGTCAAATGACATTAATGTCATGATATTCCGTGACATTTTTTTAAATTCGTTATCATGCCTCACACTGTATATTTAGAACAATGACCTGTTTGGCAAAGTTGTAGGATCCTTTAAGCATTACATGTTAATAAAAAAAAATCCGAGTTGTAAAAGACTTCTGAAAAAAGTTATTAGCAAATTAGTAATAGCAACCCCATGACATTTTTTTGACATTTCCCATTACTGATAGAGATTCCCCTATAGTTCTGAACGTCGTGCACATTTCCTTATTTATGAATGGGAGTTATTGAGGAGCTTTTCCACGTTGCAGGGAAGGTTTTCTCGACGAGTGACTAGGTCCTTTGGAGCTGTCGACATCTTGATGTTTCTTCCGGACATCAAATTCCGTGATCTTTGGTTACTCGTGTAGACTTCAATACTTAGTTCCAGGAATTCCATGGATGACTAAGAATCGATTATGTACAAACATTCTGTTTAATGTGTCTTGAAGAACATGGACCATATATTAATCAGTCCGAATGAGCTTTGGTTGCTCATGCAGACCTTAAAGCCATACTTCAGGGATTGCATGAATGGGCAATAATCTTGACTTCCAAGACGAGCCAGCCACGAGCTGAAAGTCTCGTAAATGAAAAAAATTTAAAAAAAGAACCTTTACTGCGAACACATTCTATTCTATGCATTATAAAAGGCATATTCTATATTTGGAAATGTCAGATTGGTCAATGGTTACGGGAGTTGACCTTAAGGCCTTATTACTGGGATTTCTTGGATTATCACGAACCTATGATGTGAACACACTCCATTCTATGTATCATAGAGGGCATTACGTTCGATGGATCTTCAATTATGCGTGTGAACTTTACAGCCTTACTCCAGGAACTTTTAAAACATCAGTCAAATTGTTATATCCGGTTCTTGGCGAAGGGCCCTCCTTAGCCTAGCGGTAAGATGCGCGGCTATAAAGCAAAACCATACCGAGGGTGGATGGGTTCGATTCCCGGTACCGGTCTAGGCAACTTTCGGTTTGGAAATTGTTTCGACTTCGGAACATCAAGGTTAAGCCTTTCACCCGAAGAAAGTACACTCATCCAGTCGCCTGTCCAAGAAATGTTCATTTAATCGAAATAGAATCGGTTCAGATTTAGCTATTCTATCAAATTGCACTTGCCATACCTATCGTGTCACTTTGAGTTTCCGTTGATTGACAGAATTTACTCTTGTATAAAACGCCACTTTTAGTGTTAATTCACTACAATCGATGGAGATCCTTTACAAATATATGCCAATATTATTTATAAAATATATTGTCTCTAAATGAACTTAAACTACATTACTTTTTTTGATTTCAGATGCCTGTTGATTGGTACATAATACATCCAGTTTTCTTTACGTGTTTGGAATCCATAATTTCTCGATTAACCTGAACTTTCACAGCCTTCGAGCTAGCAACTGAATTTTCTTTAATCTGTTGTGATTTTTTTTCGTGGAGTTACTACTTGTTTCATTCACGCTAAAGGTCTTAATCGACTAAAACCGAACCCTTGGTATATTTGAACTGATAGTGAACTAATTATATCTATTATTAGCGAAAACCAACATCAAAATCAGTCCTTTATTTGCTCTCATCAACAGCAGAAGTAGTTTTCAATTTGATATCACTGTTAAGATTTTCTGCTGTACATTTTAATATTTTAACCGTTCAAACGACCAATCTAAAGGTATCAATCTAAGTAATCAAAATCAGCGATTCTATAACGTTATCGATTTGATCTCAAGCGAAACAAGCGAAGAATAGATAAAATCATTCGCTTATCAATAATTTAGAACAAATTATCAAAATAACAATAATGATAACACTACGCGTGCTGTCCATGACGTGAAACTAATCCATTCGTTAAAGCAGGGGATCCATATCAATATTTTGGATACAGCTAATCGATAGTTAACATTAGATATTTGTATCAAGATTAAAACACGATAAAATATGTGTTTTCTCGCGGTAGTTCCTTCCACGGTAGCAGAACGAAAAAGAACAGCGGGAATACGAATACATTAGAAAGGTGAAACGCAAAACATAGTTTCAAATGCCCCTCACTCCTCTATCATGTAAGTCTTTACATGGTTGAGCTCCAGTTTTCCGTGGCGCAAAATAAGGCCATTTTATTCGCTTACAACTTCACCGTCTCCAGTTACGCTTTGTTTTGTTCTTTTCCCTCCAGAACCGGATGGAACTGAGTCCCAATGAATAACAACAACCGGGTGAAAACAGGAAGGAAAATTCCAACTTTCAAGAATATTTATTTCACCTTCTCCAAGCGGCGTCGATTTAATCCTGGCGGCACAATAGCGTTGAGCTGCGACTGGCTTTAGTTTTGTTTCCTAAACGGTCTTCGTAACTACACTAAGTTTTTTTTCTACACCTCGAAAAACACTGCTCCCTTCCTGATCACAAGAAGTACTCTCCGATTCCCGAGTCACTTGCCCGAATTCAACGGCAACAATTCGCACTGAGCTAAGCAAACACTTTCGCCGTCATTATTTTCGTCATCGTCGTCGTCTTCGCTATCATTAACATCCGGTAGATCCTACGTTACCATAGGGAAAGTATCAACACATCACACTCCGCTGGCCGTTGAAACTGCGGCAGCACGTGTAAGAACACCCACTTCGTCCGGAAAATTCACCCCGCCAAACGAACACCGCACAGCTGGAGAAACGATCCACTCTCGATGCCGGCTTAGTCGAAACTGAGCGCCGTCGACGCGTGGTCGTTGACGTGCCGGATTTTCCACGCGTTGTGTTTTCACTTCGGGGCTTGAACTGTTTTCCCAACAACAGAGAACAGAAGAACCTTCGTGAAAGAGGAGACAAGCTTTCGAGCTGTGGGTTTTGCTGCGCTGAGAATCGACCGATGGCAGCTTGGCTGTTATTGAAAAGAACGGACACGGGTGGCAGAGTGGTCTGCCGATGGGGAATGTTGGAAATAAAAATAAAAATATGAAGGTATGCACAAGAAACCTATTTGGCTGGCTTTGCTATTATGGACACAATTATTTACAGTGTCAGATTATCTAACAAGTTAATTGAACCACAACAGGTCAACTTCATTTAATGCTTTTGTATTACATATTTTATTTTCGTCCAATTAACTATAATACTATAATAACTATCGCTCTTGTATACAAGTTGGAAAAAAAAACTGATCCGTATAGGCGGGCCCCACCGATGGGGTTTGATCAAACGCTTCGTTCTCGCTCATTTCAAGTTGGGGACCTTTCCCGGAGATGATACAAAAAAAAGTTGGAGACCATATTTTTACCGCAGTTGTGTACAACAAGTTGAAATGCATCAGCAGAACCGGTGCCCCCGCAATTGGGGCTTAAACACGCCAAATACCGTGATTAGAAAAACATGGAAACTAAATTTTCAAACAGCTGGTTCTCAGCCGTCTTTTCACTGATTTTCACAATTCTTTTACGTTTGTCTTACCCATCTCATCTAGTTTCACCATACTGGCGAGTTATGTTTCTAGGGATGCTCATTGTTTCCCTAGAGGGGCGTGAGAAAGGATGGTTTTTGCAAAAAAATATAGTTTACATAACATATTGCAGTGTGAACAACACTTACAGGTTCCAAAAATGTTTTATAACACTATTCTAGCATTGACTACATATACTATGTTTGAACAATATGTTTCTTCTGGACATCCCTAGCAATCAGTCATGTACATACAAGTCCGTAAAGCACACGCGTATGATTTTCAGCACAGATATACCCAAACCAGATGTTCTAGGCTCTCCAAACTGTTCTGGAGTTTGGATCAATTGGTCTACCAGGTCAACTGCGCTCGATAGCTATCCGAAATCGACCAGTCATGTCCATACAAGTCCGTAGAGCCCACGCGTATGATTTGCAACTCAGATATACCCAAACCAGATGTTCTAGGCTCTCCAAACTGTTCTGGAGTTTGGATCAATTGGTCTACCAGGTCAACTGCGCTCGATAGCTATCCGAAATCGACCAGTCATGTCCATACAAGTTCGTAGAGTCCACGCGAATGATTTGCAACTCAGATATACCCAAACCAGATGCTCTAGGTTTTCCAAACTGTTCTGGAGTTTGGATCAATTGGTCTACCATGTCAACTGCGCTCGATAGCCATCTGAAATCGACCAGTCATGTCCATACAAGTACCCACACCTGATGTTCTAGGCTCTCCAAGCTGTTCTGGGGTATGGATCAATTAATCTTCCAGGTCAATCGTCAACTCACTTATATTTAGATATGTAGATGTTGATATATCAAACCAGATACCGTTCCAGGTTATCCGAGAATTGGAGTATCAAATCCAGGCATATGAGTTGTTCTAAAATCTCCAAATTGCCCTTGAGTTTGAACCAAATGTTCTGCTGAATCAACCAAGGCTTCCATGATGTCCCCAGTCGTGGTATCAACACAATTATGTCCTCCGAGTATTTGTCGTTTACTTGCTTCTCAAATCCAGACATTTGAGGTGTAGTAAGATCTCCAAATCCTGGAGCTAGAATCAAATGGTCTACCGAATCAACCAAGGCTTCGATGATGTCCCCAGCCGTGGTAACAACCCAATTATGTCCTCCGAGTATTTTTCTTTCACTTGCGTCTCAAATCCAGACATATGAGATGTAGTAAGATCTCCAAATCGTCCTGGAGTTTGAATCAAATGGTCTGCCGAATCAACCAAGGCTTCCATGATGTCCCCAGCCGCGGTAACAACCCAATTATGTCCTCCGAGTATTTGTCGTTCACTCGCATCTCAAATGTAGGCATATGAGTTGTTCTAAGATCTTCAAATTATCCTGGAGTTTGTATCAAATGGGTTTGTCGAAGCAACCAAGGCTTCCATGATGTCCCAAGCCGTGAAATCAACCCAATTATGCCCTCCGAGTATTTTTCTTCCACTTGCGTCTTAAATCCAGACATATGAGATGTAGTAAGATCTCCAAATCGTTCTGGAGTTGGAGTCAAATGGTCTGCCGAATCAACCAAGGCTTCCACGATGTACCCAGCCGCGGTAACAACCTAATTATGTCCTCCGAGTATTTCTCTTTTACTTACGTTTCAAATCCAGACAAATGAGATGTAGTAAGATTTCCAAATCGTCCTGGAGTTTGAATCAAATGGTCTACTGAATCAACCAAGGCTTCCATGATGTCTCCAGCCGCGGTATCAACATAATTTTGTTCTCCGAGTATTTTTCGTTCGCTCGCGTCTCAAATATAGGCATATGAATTGTTCTAAGATCGCCTAATTGTCCTGGAGTTTGAATCAAATAGTCTGCCGAATCAACCAAGGTTTCCATGATGTCCCAAGCCGCGGTATCAATCCATTTATGTCCTTCGAGTATTTTTCTTTCACTTGCGTCTCAAATCAAGGCATATATAATACATGTGCATGGGCTCTGAGGACACGGACTAGAGGACTGAGGACTATTTGACCACACTCCAGGTCAATTTGGAAGGCCTAGAATATCGCATCTCAAGTACAACAATCGTGCTTGGAGGACGAGATTGGTTGCATAACTGTGTCCCAAGGTGACTGAAAACCTCGCAAAGATAAAAAAAATGGGAACACACCTTCATTGGGGACATTGATTTGGTAGACTATTTGGTTCCTACTCTAGGGCAATTTGGAGGATCGCAAGTAAACTATAAATACTAGGAGAACTCAATTGGGGTGATACCGTTGTTAAGGACATCATGCAAGTTGGTTTTCATTTGGTAAGTAATCTAAATATTTTGGACATAATGTCGTTGATATCGTGGCTGGGGGCATGATGCAAACCTTGTTTGATTCAGTAGACCATTTGATTCAATCTCTAAAACAATTGGGAGATCAAACTACATCTTACATGGCAGAATTTGAGACGTAATTCGCAAGCTGTGTGTAATACTAGAAATTTTAGCAAACATTCTTTTTACGTCACATGCGGTTTACGTCCCCCCAATAAGTGACGTAAAAAGAGGGTTGAGTGTATACCCAAACCAGATGTTCTGAGCTCTCCAAACTGTCCTGGAGTTTTGATCAGTTAGTCTTCCAGGTCAACTACGCTCGATAGCTTTCTGAAATAGACTAGTCATGTCCGTACAAGTCCGTAGAGCTCACGCGTATGATTTGCAACTCACTTATATCTTAAGAAGATATTCTGTATTATCCAAACTGTTCTGGAGTTTGGATCAATTGGTCTACCGTGTCAACTGCGCTCGACTGCTATTCGAAATCGACAAGTCAACTGCGCTCGATTGCTATTCGAAATCGACCAGTCATGTCCATTCAAGTCAGTAGAGCAGTGATCCCCAAAGTGCGGCCCGCGGGCCGCATGCGGCCCTCGAAGCCATTTCCTGCGGCCCGCTTTGGATTTCAGAATATACACTACATGTGGCCCGTTTATATGCATAAGAAACGCTTTTCATCATACTCAGTTTTTTGTTATACTCAGGAAATCTGTCAAGTTCACAACATTACGATGTATAAGCACCATCATGATTAATTAAATTCATCAGTTCATAGATGTTACGTAGGCCAACAGCAAACAACTTCGATGGTATTATCCCGGGCTATGAAAATAGCAAATTCGTCAATTTTTTCGCAGATTCCAATGGTCAAAAACGGTCAAACTAATGTTGTCATATGAGGGTTTGGCAACATTTAAATTTCCTTTATTTTTAACTTAAGAAAGCAAGCTGAAGATTAACGTACTTTACGCTACCTTCGTGCATGGCTTTTTTTGATTGATTTGGATTTTTGATTTTCTAAAAAAAATTAAACGGAAAAAATACCAAATTTGAAACAGAAAGTTGCCATCCAACAATCCAACCAATCAACACTGTGATAATGGCAATTTAAGAGTAATTTACTTTATAATTTTTGTTTCAAAATATCCAAAATAGCCTTCGATCTATCAAAAGAACCCTCGATCGATGGTACCTAAAATATTTAACAAAGTCAAGAATTTCCCAAGCTCCGATTAGTTGACGAATAAAACGTTTCTAAAAAAATCAATTGATCGGAAATCTGGAAACAAGGCACATAGTGCGGAAATTAGATTTATTCGATTTCTATTCAAAACTGCTGGTAAGTTTACTTGGCTTTGAAACATGTTTGTCGTCATTTGATACGACAAACTATGATCAATGGTGGCTCGAAATTTCAATTTTTATCGTTCAATGACACAGAATTGGGAGATTTCAATATTTTGACTGCTTAAATAGGAAATAAAACTATCAGTTTATTTATTTCATGCATTTACGCGCATACATTTTGCATATTTAAATTCCTTGAAAGGATGGAATGAGGTTAAGGAATCGTTACTGTTATGTGTAGTGAACAATAATCCTTCAACAAAAATTCAAAATTTTAGGATCAGACGGCATATGATCATTTGGGAAAGAATATTAATATATGTTCTGCAAACTATGCTAAAAACATGTTGTTGCGAAAAGATTTTTATCGTCTTTAGTATTAACTGCGGTGATAAAACTCGTAGAATAAAATGTTTTTACAAGTATGTTATTTAAAGAAGATTCATCGCAACAAATTTTATTGAAATGTGAAATAGATACCTATTCAAAATAATTTATCAAGCAGTGAAAATCTACATGAAATGAAAAACAAATCATGCAAATGTACTGTGGCCCGAAATTGCTATGCGGCCCTTGATAGTAAGCATG
This sequence comes from Armigeres subalbatus, assembly GCF_024139115.2. NCBI lineage: Eukaryota > Metazoa > Arthropoda > Insecta > Diptera > Culicidae > Armigeres > Armigeres subalbatus. Next base: position 312,088,389 of record NC_085140.1, read on the forward strand.
CTGGGGACCACTGCAGTAGAGCGTACGCGTATGATATGCGACTCAGTTATATCCCAACTAGATGTTCTATGTTTTCCAAACTGTTCTGGAGTTTGGATCAATTGGTCTACCAGGCTAACTGTGCGCGACAACTATCTCAAATTAATGAGTCAAGTCCCTACAAGTCCGCAGATTCCTCGCGTAAGATTTGAAACTTAGATATACACACACACCAGATGTTCTAGGCTCTTCAGTCTGTTCTGGATTTTGGATCAATTGGTCTACCAAGTCAACTGCTCTCGATAGCTATCTGAGATCAACCAGTCATGACCATACAAGTCCGTAGAGCCCATGCGTTTAATATTCCACTCAGTTTTTCTCAAACCAGATATTCTTGATGTAGGGATTGAGGACACGACACTTGGTTCTCAAAACTATTGTGGACTATTAATCAATGGGTCTACCAGGTTAACTGCGCTCGATGCAAATCTGACAGCAACCAATCATATTTATACAAATACTGGGCTGCAAAATGGTGGGTTGACATCAAAGAAGGAGCGCCCAACAGAGCTCTGGTCCCCACAAGTCCCTATCTCACGCTTCCACGGGTCGTCCGATGACAAAAGACCGCCTGCTAAGGGTTGTGTACTTAGCTGGTAGTGCAGCCTGGGCACTGTAGTCCTTCTGACATCAGCTAGAGTGAGAAGGTACGCATCGAGCGTCTTTTCACCAGGAGGTGCGGCTCAAACAGCGTCTGCCTGGTACCCAGCGGCTGATTAACGAAATGCTGTATCGCGTCAGCTATACCTAAGGTGGCAGCCCCATCATCGCGATGTAGGTAACGCGACCCCGGTAAGGTAGCTTACTGACGCCTCTCAAATACCACGAAAAATGGAGATAGAAGAAAAAGAGAACGTTATTTTTGGCAACCGTCCCGGCAACGAAATAAGAACAATGATTGGAAGCTCGGTACCTGGAATTTCAGGACTCTAAATAAACCTGGACGACTGAGCCGTCTGGCTCGTGAACTGCTGAAGATTGAACGTGGCCGCTATACAAGAAGTGGCTTAGATCCGGAGAACGTGAATTCCGAGCCGTGGACCCCACGACCAACACTGCATTCAAGTATAACATCTATCACAGCGGCGGTGAAAAAGCAGAGCATGGAGTTGGTTTCGTAGAGATGGGCAAGCAGATGAAGCGAGTGATGCGGTGGAAACCCATTAGCGAAGGAATCTGTGTGTTGAGGATACGGGGCAAATTCTTCAATTACAGCCTAATCAACGTTTACGCACCGACAAACGATAAATCCGACGACGTGAAGGACACGTTTTATGAATGTCTTGATAAAGCCTATGGAGAGTGCCCAAAGCATGACGTAAAAATTGTTATCGGAGACGCTAACGCTCAGGTCGGTAGAGAGGACTTTTTCCGTCCCATAATCGGTAGGGAGAGCCTTCACTCCGCTACCAATGACAACGGCCTACGGCTAGTAAATTTTGCTGCTGCCAGAGGGATGGCCATCAGTAGCACCTACTTTGCACGAAAGAACATGCGAAAGCACACCTGGAGACACCCAAATGGTGAAACTTGCAACCAGATAGACCATGTTCTGGTGGATGGGCGCCATTTCTCGGATGTTATCGATGTGCGTACATTCAGAGGTCCGAACATTGACTCTGATCACTACCTCGTTGTTAGTTAAACTAGATCACGGTTGTCAACTGTATCGAACGAAAGATCACAGCGAACGATGCGTTACAATATCCAGCGATTGTCGGCGGAAGGAGTATCGGCTGAGGACCGCCAGAAGCTCGACGAACGGATAAGTGCAATCAACGTTAGCGACAACATCAACGATCTACCCGAGCAAAGGCAGATAACTGAAATGATATCAAACTGAAAACACGATTGGTTATCCTTATTATCAACTTGATATTTAGTTATCAATCATGCGATTAACTGATAACTGAATAATAACATAACATAACTTCTAAATTTCGCGTCGTTCAGATATCGGGCTAAGCATTCTATTCTTTCGAACATATTATACAACCCATAAAAAAATCTACTCATCCACTTATTTTTCGACGCATCCAAAAAACAAAGCGCAAAGTAGTCGCATAAGAAAAACATACCTGTAGCAAAAAAGCTAGTTTTATAATTTTGAAAATTTGACCGCCACGTGGTGGTTTGTAGCGATGAATGCCAGATCTGTAAAAGCTTTGAAAAAATGATCACGAAAGATGTCATTTTGTTGCAATAAGGCACAATACTAACTTGTGCTAAATGTATCCGGCCTATGCTATAAATAGTGTGACAAGAGCTGTTTCCAAACACTGAACTGAAATTTTCTTCTAAGCAGACGGAGATTTTCCTCGTTACTAACGATATCTACTGATTTGTTTATTTCTCTGTCAACAAAGGAATTTGCACAAAAGTTTCAGGTGTCGTTGAATAATGAAATGTGTATCTAAGAACCGAGCGTTGTAGTTTAATAAGAACTTAAAATGGCCTTGCAGTTTCCGGAACATGTGGTCCAAGGGCATGTGCTAATTCAGGAACGGTGAATAGTCTTGACTAACCGCAATATAATTGGTCTTGGGATCCACAGTTCTTATGTATATGGGGAAGCGGAAAATGTAACTGGAAGTGGCAGATAATCAAGAAATTGCAACGATCTGGTGTGTTGTGGAGAAAACAATCATGCTCGCACTTTAGTCGATCTAGCAATGTGCTCAACCAAAGACTAATTGCTCAACTATTGACAGTTCAAACCTAGGTTTGAACGCAAACGAGCAAGATCATCTGCAGTCAAACCTCCAAATGTCGATGGAATATCAAGATGTGAAATAGAAAATCCTTTGTAAGGTGTTTGAATGGATTATCACAGTAGCCCAAAAATATGTTTAACTAGTCGACCCGGCAGACTTTGTAGGCGAAAATGCGCGTTGTGGACTAGGTACCCATACGAAATTTTCATTCGAATCCTAATTCCGGGGGGCATGACCCCGGGCCCCCACATAACTATATGTACCAAAACCAACCTTTTCGTACATTTAGGGCCCCCCGAAAACTGTCCGACCTTGGATCCACGGAATAGCAACATTTTTTCACGGATTTATTCTTCCTGGGATCAGCAGTGTTTATGTTTATATATGCATATGAAAACATGAAACGTTTCACTGTGAAATGCTTGTGGTTTAGTTTGAATAAAACCTATTACCGAAATCGATTAACAGCATGGCGCTGCTAGTAATTGTTTTAAAACCTAATGATTGATAATATTCGTGAGAAAAAGGTTAGCCTAAGCCTATTATTTAATTGGTCACAACTGAAAACAAAATGTATTCAATAAAAGGACAACGAACCGTATTTATCCTAACTGATTGCTGATTCGCTATTTTAAATTAATTTCGGTTATCATTTTTGTTAAGTTGACTTGTAATTCAACCAGAATAATAAGTTTGTGAGAGTGACAGACGAGAAGAACGTTGCCAGAAGTCGGATGTTGGTGTCAAGTACCCGATCGAATAGAGACCGGTACAAGGAAGCAAGAGCAGCCGAAAAACGAACCCACCGCAGGAAGAAAAAAGAGTACGAAAAACAAGTTATTAGTGAGGCGCAGGAAAAAATGGAGCAGAACGATATGCGGAGGTTTTATGAGTCTGTCAATGGCGTGCGGAGAAAGACAGCGCCATCTCCCGGCATGTGCAACGACCAGCAAGGAAATTTGCTGACATATAAAACTGAAGTGGCAGCCAGGTGGAAGCAACACTTCGAGACTTTGTTGAATGGAGGAAGTGACGGTGCATCGGTGAACAGAATAAATATTAGCGACGATGGACAAGCTGTGGAGTCACCTACACTAGATGAGGTTAAAAAAGCTGTCAAAGAGCTGAAAAACAATAAGGCTGCGGGGAAGGACCAGCTCCCGGCTGAACTTCTCAAACATGGCAGTGAGCAGCTTTATGAAGTTCTGCACCATATTATGTCGAAAATATGGGAAGACGAGAAATTGCCTGCTAGCTGGTTGGACGACCTCATTTGCCCTCTCTTTAAGAAAGGGCACAGACTGGAGTGCGCCAATTACCGAGGAATAACTCTCCTTAATTCGGCGTACAAAATTATGTCCCGTATTCTGTTCAACAGATTGAGACCGCTTGAAGAGTCCTTCGTCGGCGAATACCAAGCAGGTTTTTGTGAGGGCCGATCAACGACGGATCAAATGTTTACCCTGAGACAAATCCTTGATAAATTCCGGGAGTACAACTTGCAGACACATCATCTGTTTATTGATTTCAAGGCGGCGTACGATTCAGTGAAACGGAATGAATTATGGCAAATTATGCTTGAACATGGTTTTCCGGCGAAACTGATACGGCTGATTCGTATAACGTTGGACGGATCGAAATCAAGTGTAAGGGTTGCGGATGAAATATCGACGTCATTTGTTACCTTAGATGGATTAAAGCAGGGTGATGCACTCTCGAATCTACTGTTCAATATAGCGCTCGATGGAGCGATTAGGAGAGCTGGTGTGCAAAGAACCGGTACCATTATCACAAAATCGCATATGCTCCTGGGATTTGCGGACGATATCGATATTATCGGAATTGATCGCCGTGCCGTGGAAGAGGCTTTTGTTCCTTTTAAGAGGGAGGCAGCGAGGATTGGACTCACGATCAATACCAGCAAAACGAAGTACATGGTCGCTGGCAATCAACGTGGGTTCATTAGTGGTGGTGGTAGCGAAATAGTGCTGGATGGTGAAAAATTTGAAGTGGTAGAAGAATTTGTGTATCTTGGAACATTAGTGACGTGCGATAATGATGTTACCCGCGAGGTGAAAAGGCGTATTGCAGCTGCAAATAGGGCTTATTACGGACTTCGTAACCAGCTTAAGTCCCGTAGTCTGCAAACGAAAACAAAACTCGCGCTGTATACTACTCTAATGCTTCCGTTGGCTTTATACGGCCATGAGACATGGACGTTCAAGGAGGCTGATCGGAGAGCTCTCGGAGTGTTTGAGCGTAAGGTGCTGCGGACAATACTCGGCGGTAAACAGGAGAACGGTATCTGGCGGCGTTGCATGAACCACGAATTGTACCAGGTGTATAAAGTGCTGGATATTATTTAGCTTATACAACACGGCAGACTACGGTGGGCTGGTCACGTTGTTCGTATTCCGGAAGAACCTCAAGCGAAGATAATAGAGAACCCGGAAGAGGCCGAAGGCTTCGTGGAAGGCCGCGTACACGATGGCTTTTTGCAGTTAAAGAGTACCTGGGGGCGCTCAATGTTCAGGGCGACTGGAAGCGATTGGCCCAGGGTCGAGTCCAGTGGAGAAGGATACTCCATTCGGCGTAGGTTCATCGAAGAGCTGTAGCCCATCAAGTATCAAGTATCAAGTAGTACTGGAAGCTCAAGTGTACGATTTGAAACTCAGTAATACCAGAATCAAATGTTCTAGGTTTTTCAACTGTTCTGAAGTTTGGACCAATTGGTCGCTAGTTCCGTCAGGAATTCCTCCGGAAGTTTTTCCGGCAATTCTTCTCGGAGTTCCTGCGGAAGTTCCAAAAGGAATTCCTCCAGCAATTCCCCCTGGAGTTCCTCTGGAAGTTCCTCCACGAATTCTTACGGAAGTTCTTTCACGAATACCTCCGGAAGTTCCAATAGGAATTTATTGTAGGAATTCATCCGGAAACTCCTCCAGGAATACCTCCGGAAAGTCCTCCAGGAATTCCTCCGGAAGTTTCTCCAGGAAGTGGGTGAGTTTCGACTGTAAATTTAGTAGTTCAACTTTCGGAGTAGCTTTCAGTCGTGAATAATTGCGTTGCAAGTTTTTTTTTTGTATTTTGAACTAAAATTTGCAAGCATATAAAATGTATTATAGGTTTTTAGAGACTTGGCGACAATTATTTTGAGTGAAATATTTTCATTTTATTATTCTCTATGATTCCCCTTTTTGTTTTTAATTATAAATACATATAATTAGGTCTGACGCATTCTCAAAAAAGAGTATTATAAAATAGTTTGGGGTTAAAAAGACTTTGTTATAGTTTTGAGAAATACGTTTTGCATAGATCTGAATAGTTTAAAAATATTGTTATTCTATTTTTTCGCAACTTCTTGTAGAGTGGGCCAAATTAAGCTTATAGATGATTTATGCTTAGTTTATTAGGGTGTTGAAAGAATGATAGATTTATTTCTGATTTTATCAAGTGGGACATGACAAGTGAGAGATTTTCTCATTCTCCTTTGAATTCAAGCCTTGTTAGGAATAAAGGGCAAGTTCTTAAACTACAGCATACGCGAAACCAACGACAAACCCGAGTTCTATGAGCGTCTAGACAAGACCTACAGTGAATGCCCAAAACACGACGTGAAATTCATCATCGGAGACGCAAATGCACAGGTCGGAAGGAAAGTGGTCTTTTACCCAGTCATTGGAAAAGAGAGCGTCCACGCAATTATCAATTGCAACGGGCTGAGGCTAGTCATTCTTACAACGAGGGGAATGGCTTTATTGATCATCTTTTTTGCACGCAAGAATATTTGAAATAGCACCTAGAGAAACCCAAATGGCGATACGTGTCTTCAACATCTTTTGGTGGACGGTTGGTATTTCCCAGATGCCATAGAAGTGAGAACCTTCCGAGGCCAAAATGTCGACTCTGGCCGCTATCTGGTGGTATGTTAGATTCTCGAGAGGCTGCCTAGTATTCCGGTTCTAGGTGTGAGAGAACCATGCGGCTGAACATTCAGTGACTGTCGGACGAGGGCGTTGCGGAGTAGTTCGCTCATAAGCTCAACGAAAGAATCGAAGGACACCCACCTGAAGAAAATTAGAACGCATTGTGGCAGCAAGTCAACAAGGCGGTCAATACAACAGTCACAGAGGTACTTGGTACCATACAAGGACACCAACGAAAAGGCGGGTTTGTTGTGGATGGAAAAAAATCCAGGCCAGGAGCCGCATGCTCATAGCCGCTACACGCCAAAATAGAGAACGATATGAAGATCTAAGGGCACCTGAGAAAAAAAAACTCCACCGGCATAAGAAACGGGGGTACGACGAAAAAGTACTCTCGGAGGCAGAGTGAAGCTTTGCCAAAAGCGACACGCGGAAGTTCTACAAAACGATCAACAACCGGCGCCAGTCATGATCAATGACAACTCCGGAAATCTGTTGACCAACCAAGCAGGGATGGCTGCTAGGTAAAAGGAGCACTTTCAGTTATTTTTGGATGGACAATCGGAATGAGAGGGCACAAATAGAATCAGGATTGAGGATGATTTACTATCCTTTGAGCCTCCAACGTTAGACGAAGTGAAAAAATCTGTTTGAGAGTTAAATAACGGTAGGACCGCTCTGGGGCCCTCCTTAGCCGTGCGGTAAGACGCGCGGCTACAAAGCAAGACCATGCTGAGGGTGGCTTGGTTCGATTCCCGGAGCTTGTCTAGACAATTTTCGGATTGGAAATTGTCTCGACTTCCCTGGGCATAAAAGTATCATCGTGCTAGACTCATGATATACGAATGCAAAAACGGTTACTTAGAAACCTCACGGTTAATAACTGTGGAAGTGCCGAATGAACACTAAGCTGCGAGGCGGCTCTGGGCAAAACGGCTCGCGCAAAACATTTTGTTCGAGATTTTGCAGAGAGCGGTTCACCGTTTCTTTCGCGTAATTGAGGACGGTTGCTGCAGATCCGGTTTGCTGTGAATAATCGTGCGGCCGCTGTCAGCAACATCATCAAGATTTCAAAATTCATCCAACAATAATGGCCGTCGGCGGTGGCTGCAGAAAAAATCTCGTCGTCGGTGGGAGCAGTTCTAAAGCAAAATTTTCTTGCATGCTTATACTGCCCATGATCGCATATTTGTAACATTTGCATTTTGGTTGATTTTGTAAATCGTTTGTCAATCCTCCCCATGAACTCATTCATTTCCAGCTTACCACAGATAAGCAAGATCATAAAGCCTATTTTACTGTTGTGGGATCAGATGCAGTAAATTTAGCTTTCTGAACGATTCACAGGCTTTGTACAAAATGAACAAAAATGCGAGTGTTACAAATATGCGATCATGGGCAGTATAGTGATTGCAAAGGTGCACTTAGTTGGCCCTTTTTCAGGACCTTCATTTTATGAAAAACTAGTTGACCCGGCAGACGTTGTCCTGCATAGTAGGCGAAAATGTGCGTTGTGAACTGCCCATGCAAAATTTCCATACGATTCTTAATTTCAGTTTTCCACGATTTACTCATCTTTACTAATAATTTTCGCATGAGAAAATATCATATAAACCCGTTGGAAACTATAACGAATGTAACTGCTGAAGGAATGAAGAAAATCCATCCAGCCGTTTTTGAGTTATGCGGATACGAACACAGACCATTTCATTTTTATTATATAGGGGAACTGTTCCGATTTCCATCTCACTGTACATATATCCATCTCATCGCTAAACAAAGAAATACGGCACCAAATTCGCCGCTTCTTTTTGTCAACATGCGTGCTCACTGCTGAAAAAAATCACAAAAATAATAAACAAACCAAATTCTTTTCCATTGCTTTGTTTTTGATGGGATGGAAATAGGAGCTATGAGATGAAGTGGCGAACCGTTCCCCTAGATAGAAGAAGAAGACTAGCGAAAGAAACCCGGGTGGTGAAAATGTCATAATGAACTATTTGCAGCACCGCAATCTAAATCAATTTCCGTGCGTCTGTTTTGTTTTCCTCAACAGCTGACCCAAAATAGTATTCTAATGATTTTTTACATTTCCCCGTTAAATTCACCAACTTTTTGTATATACAAACCTTGCGGTTCCCAAAACGAATCGATTAGGAAAGAAATCTTGCAAATCGGTCAACCCGTTCGCGAGTTAAATCGTCAGGAAGGAAATCTCTACTCATTTTTATTATATAGAGAAGAAGATACCTTGTTTGCCGTATTGGAAATTGTCGCTAATTAATAATAAATTGATGATAATGACTACGAATTTTGGCCAGTGGCGGCCGTCAGTGTTTTTCGGGATTTATGAGATTATTTTTACTCGAAACGTATCCCCAAAATAAAAACGAACAGTGGGTAATGTCTGTGACATAACCGCTAAGTGGACGTAGGACTTGACTTGACCATGCCTTTAAGATACATAATATGTCCAAATTTCTCACATCAACTATTTTGGATAAATAATCGGCGTTGCATACAATTCCTTGGCAAAATCTTCTCATCAAACCAACACAGAAATCAAATCTACCTCGAACAAGAATCATAAAAAAAATTCAGGAAGTATCTGTCCGGTCACGAAATATTAGCCTCGACAGTGGCAACCTTCCCACTAAAAGACTGCCTGTAATAAACCACATCGAGTGGACGATCACATCTGTATGTGAACAGACGCGTTGTTGATTCACTCGCGCGTTTGCTTTCGGTGCTTTGTTCAATCGTGTACGGTAATTTTACCAACCGGTCGGAATGTGCAGTGAAGCAATGGTTAAAAGCACGTTAGCATTTCTCGCTTAACTTTTCAAAAGGTCCTAAGTAACATTTTTTTCATGATTTAATTTGAATATTGCAATCAACATATTTCATGTTTATCTGTTGATTGCAATATTCAAATTAAATCATGAAAAAAATGTTACTTAGGACCTTTTGAAAAGTTAAGCGAGAAATGCTTCCTTTCCATTACACAAATGGGAAGAAAGTTCAGGTTCGCATGTCCGTGGCAGGAAATTCTCGCTATGTGCGGGTTTACGATTTGCCACCGGAGATACCAGATCGCGATGTGTCTGCTGTATTGTCCAAATTTGGCAAGGTTAAACGTACCGTACGCGAAAGATTTCCAGCGGAATACCAGCTGAATATGTTCACTGGAGTACGTGGACTCTATATGGACATAGAATAAGAAATTCCAGAGGTGCTTTATTTCCATCACCGTAAAGGTAGAGTCCATTACGATGGAATGAAAGTTAAGTGTTTTACTTGCAAATCTGAAGCACACGTAAAAAACGTTTGCCCGGTGCTTAAAGAAAAGCAGAGTGCGAAACAGCAGATGCCAATAGTGAAACCCGACACTACGATGCAGGGTGCAAAGAAGAAAACCGAAACAGCCACCGGGATTAGCGTTGTTGAATATAGTGGCAGTAAACAGTGCAAAACGGAATTGATACAGAAAGCAAAGAAAACAAAAGCCAAGCAACAGCATTCATCAGAATCAGAAGTAGTAATCGATGTGCTCAACCCTTCTACAAGCGAGAGAGACAACAGTCCCACTCTGCACTCGCCGGACCTACCACTTTTAGCTATGTACTCTTTTAACCTGCGCCTAATGGGGAAGCGCCATTAACAGTACAATGAAAAAATAAATTTCCCCATACTAATTTGCATGCAAACTTGAAACGGCTTGTGCTAAATCAGTTTTAATCCAAATGAGCTCAAATTTTCATTGGACACTCAGAACATGGTAAAGAATCAGATGAGCACTGTGGAGCAAAACCGATTTTTTGAACCACCCTATTGGACATCTTATGAATCTTTAAAGGCATGGTCAAGCGAAGTCCTTCGTCCACTTCGCGGTTAAACCACTGTTAGTTTTGACGCTATTTATGAAAATCACGCATACAATTTTATCTCTAGAATATTGGATTTGGCACCCAAGTGCAATTTCTATCCCGAAGGGTGTTGAAAGCATTGATATTGATCTCTATTATTGGCTCTCTGAAGAACCGTTTGTTTTTTGGACATACATGTTGCATCATGTGGCTTTTCTTCAGCCTGTCTCGGCTCAGCACCGATGCCGGCCGGCCTCGGCTCGACTCTGCTGCTGCTGCCGGTAATCTGATCAGCATTGCTGCTTTGTCGGGTCTGAAGGGTGGACTGCTGATGTACTGGCTAGGTTTCGGCTGATGATGGTCGCTTCGATGGTGTCGAGCCGAAAAAGCGGTCGGTGCAGACTTCATTCCCTGCTAAACGGTGTGAGTGCTGATCAATCGATGATACGGTTGCTTCGCTTGTCCCGGTCAGAATGAAAGGAAAAAATCGAGTTGCGCTATTTTATGGCTTCTCGGCAGACCCAGCGGCTGCTCATTCGTTGGTGTCTGCACCAATCAGAAGGTGGTAATGGAATGATGCAAGCATTATGCGGTACCCATATTTATAGGTTCCCTTGATCTCAATGTTTTTCATTGAAAACAGTTTCATGCCTATTGAAACAAGTTTTTCGGGTCTTATCAAGCATGGACATGGAAGGCATACTTGAAATCCGTCGATTGAGGGGCTTACCGCAGAAATTCGTCCACTGAGACGAACGCTATTAACGTTTAAAATCTTTCAACACAGCGTAACGCGGTCGATTTGAATATTTTGAAATGACACCCAGTATAGTAAAGAGAGACGTAAGTCCTACGTCAAAACTGATTCCATTCCAAAAATATAAAAATGTTGCTGTCTGAAATCATTATGACGTATACGACTTTATTTCAAGTCAGGCCGGCGACTTCGTGGATGGTCACAAACACGCTGGCTGCACGCAGTAGAATCGGACTGGGGACTCTAATCATTCGGGGAAACTGGAGAAACATCATTCAAGACCGATTATTGAGCTCTACAATACGCCAAGCATAGGTGTATCGACGCTGTAGCCAACCAGGTAGATATTTCCGGTGAAATCCATCTTGAAAGTAGGAAGAAGACTTGACGAGAGACCTCCGTTGGTCGTTGGGTCAGATTCCGCTTGAAGTCAACAATGTCACATCCCTGCATAAAATCATTAAATTGTCCTGCAACCCTTTTGTGGTTTGGTGGTTGATTTTCGCTAGCCTGATCATAACATTTGATTATCAAATTATGTTCACGTTTTCTTCAATCCAGACCACGCTGCCATGCCTAGAACATAAGAATATCAAGGCTTCGCCGGAAATAACGAGAGCGAGAGCTGAAGGATGACCAACCGTAGACATCCATTAGGCTGAGCGTTTACCATTGCTGCTGAGTGCTGGTGGTGTGCATGAAGAGGGGCATGATCAGGAGTGAAAACAATAGCTTCCAAATTGGTGAGAAAACAACCACCCACTTGCACCGACTGGTTGCGACGACGACGACGACGAGACGAATGGATAGAATGATGGGAAGCACTTGGTAGTTGCGTTTTGGCTCTTCGCTGTCGGTCGATAACTCGACATCCACGTTTTCCAACGGTTAGTCAGCTGCTCGCTGCATAAGACTTACAGTAGGCAAAATAACGATTAGAGAGAGCAAATTTTTGGTACTGGATCAGATGAGCGATACAGCGCTGTTGTCATTGACAACAAAAAGCCACGAGATGAACTAGTCCATCTGTTGCATTTCATTACTTTTTTTGTTAGAAGTTATTTTTTTTCTAACATATTGAAGAAGTTAACCAGCTGATTTAATTTGTCTTATCATTCGGGTTCTAAAACAAAAAAAATCAAAGCAATAAACATTCAAAACCATCAATGAAAAAGGATGTAAGCAACTTCCTACTTATATTAGATCCAAAATCCCTGTTGGAACAAAATTGACAGCAAAGCTGTCAGTATGTACTGAGAAGTTCAATACTGCGCTGCTTTTAACTTATTTCCCTTCTCATTATTACTGGATAAAATCCGAGAGAACGTAGGTCACTCAAACGAGTGGTACTTATCCCTGGTACCCTCAAAGTAACAGAGGTCGGAGAGTAACAACATCGAACGAACCGTTTCAACAACAAACAAGCAGCGAGCTAGGACCGAGCTATGAACTGCACTCATCGTCGGTATCTCTCATAAGTACGGTCATCGTGTTCTGTACATGTAAATATATTCTCTCACCTGCTCAGTACTTTTCACCAAATGCACTCCTCGCGTCGCACTTCCTGTTGTGATTTCTGATTATGGTGATACATTTTTCTGCTGGAACGCCCTGTGGGAGTACTATTTTTAGAATCGTTCCTCGTGAGATCGTCGTCATCGACAACCCAACCGTTAGATAGATAGCTACACACCCTATGTAAGCTCGAGATGGTTATAGGAGTGAAGTGGTGGGTGTGCTCACTCCCAGAGGATTCAAAGCTCTAAGCTGAGTAGGTTTCAACAGAGAAAAAAAAAGTGCGGTGTTTTAGTGACTATGGAAGGCCAGAATGACGACGATGATGATGATGACGATAATGATGTTGTATTTCCATCAGGTAGTCGTACAACTTGTGGGTGGAAATATTAACATGAGTGGCTTCGCCATAATTTCGACATTCAGGCCACATGGATGAGATGAAATCGTGCTCCCACCTGTAATGACTAAGGAACACTTTGTATTCTGGGGTAGTGGTTCTCCATGTGTTTTTCTAATTAGCAAAATTGCTGTCCTTGATATTGAAATGAGATTCGACTTGAAAAATAATTAATCATTGAAGAAATAATGGAGTGGGAGAACCACACCAGGCTTCCCAAAATGTGTGTTTAACATAATCGATTCCGATTTTTTTTATCAGCTTCGTATTTGAACACAATGTTTGTTTAGTCTACATGTTTCAGTCAATGATCATAATACATTAGTTTCTTTAACGAATGATTTCAAAGATGTTTAAATGGTTCCAGACCATTGTTTCGATCTTTTTTTAAGAGTTCATTTATTTGGCAGGATTAGTCGTGTTTAACACTTTACGGTGCTGGAATTCTCAAGTATGGTATTTTATAGTTGATATCATCCTATCATTACAGTTGGTATAGAGAAGGGACATAGATCATAATGGCGACTCAAGGATATAATGTTACTTAATTTTGGATGAACGCGGTAGGGATTTGGGTTCAGGTTATTTCAGCTGCTCATCCATGTTTTTGACGTTGGAAACCGTTTTACATGTCGTCATGATCGATTCATGATTTAACAGAAAGCATGTTCCGGGTGTCCAAAGCTTCGTTGGACACGGAACAGAAAAGACAAGAAAGAAAAACTGGAAAATAGAAAATTCAGAAGATATTAAACTACGATATTAGCCAAGCAAAGAAAGGCATAGAATGTGATTTCTGTATGTGGGTGGATGATTTAATGCTGTTGAAGTCATAGAGCGAGTAAAATTCGTTGTGACCTTTAGACATAGACCGGATCAGATCATGTATCCTGTAGTTAACCGAAACTCTAGGTGAAGGAAATTCCTACAGTTAAAAATTCTGAAAATTACACGCCATGAAAATATTTGAACGCATATTTTTGTGTTCAATAGCCTCTAATTTTACATCCAACTTTTTCTTGTACGCAATATTGAATACAAGCTCCATAGTAACGACGACCTGTAATTTTAAAAAGTGATGGAAAATGAGTCGAATCGAACGGAGCCTTTTTGTTACATCATATATGCTGTAACATTTTTATACTGTGCAGTATTGCAGGACTATCGAAGTCTCCATTGCGAGGAAGGTCACCTGTGTCATAACGTATCTGTTTTCGATAGTACAGTATCCCCCCGCTTATCCGGACCTCGTTAACCCGACGACTCGTTAGTCCGGAACTCGTTAATTCGGAATTTTCCGGATTAAAAAGTATCAACACCCATTTAAACACATTATGCTGTCAGTTTTCAAATTTGTGCTGTGATTTTGTTTTGGTTCATTTGTATGGATTTGACAGTCGGATTAACGAGAGAAACCCCGGTAGTCCGGCCATACATTTGTCGGATCAGCGGGGGTATACTGTATCGAGCTTGGTATCGAAGCCTAGTTGTCGACACCGGACTGCATATTGAAGGAGAGTTCGGTTATCCCATGGCAGATCGTTTTTGGGAAAGATCATTTTTTCCAATCGTTTCCTCATGCACGATAGCGTGGCAGTCGGTCAGTATGAATTTGTCGTGATTTCTGGTTCTTGGTTCACCAAATGCTTCTTAGTGGTTCCGGGTGGTCGGTATTGGCCATGTTTAAAAAATACCGGTATTCGGTATTTGGTGAAGTCAATACCGGTAATACCGGTATTTGTGAAAATTTCAGAAATTAAAAATAAACTTTTGATTAGGACTTTTTGACGAAGAGCAATACTTACTGACAAACTTCAAACGTGAAAAACATTGCTTGTTGAGTTGGACAAAGTGAAACTTAAGTAAACATATCATACTGATATGTTATGATATACTGCAAGGATCCTGCCATCCACGTAGTCAGTTATGGTCGCTGCCTCTGCTTCGACGATCGCATCATGATTGGACACTTCAAGACCTCATCCACTTGCTTAATCAAGGTAGCTTTGGATGCCTTGAAGAAAATGCTGAAATCGTGTCTGATCAGTTGTTTTACGGCAGGATAGTTAAAACAGCCAAAAAGATCAGCGTATTCTGATCGTCTCTCTTTGTGGGCTTCAATTATTTCACCTACCGAAAAACAAATCATCATCATTGTAGCTGAATTTGGATTGAAGCTTCACATCGATCGAAGTGCTATTCCAGCGTGTCTTTTTATTACCCACCAATCATGTTCTTTTCCGAATTCAGAACAGACATATTTTTGCATGCAACATATTTGTGGCTGTACTGGTAATAGTACCTGTTGAAGAAACTAAGGGCACAAACACGGTACGCCACTGTGAAGCACTTAGCTGCGTAGCGACGGCCGTGCGATGTGCAAAAATGCGAAAACCAGCTGATATGCACAGATAGAAAAATCCACTGAAATTTACGCTAAAGATGATGCACATAAATGGAACACCATTATTAGCTTAATTCCACGCGTAATTTAGCCTAAATGTATACAATATTTGACGTGAATCGACAATATTGCTTGCAAGTTGTAAGCAAACTTGTTAGGAAGAGGTCCATTTCCGCGTAGATTAGTGTAAATTTCCGCAAGTCAAGTTTTACGCGCTGCTGTTTACATTTAATTATTTATTTCTGTGTGTGCGAACCGAGAGATAGGCGATCAGTGATGCGCTCTCGCAGCATCACTAATAGATAGCGATAGTTAGTTATCTCCCAACCGCCGCCGGTGTTGCTATCGGTCGACCGTACGACCTCGTCTTCTTCTTCTGCTTATTGGCATTACATCCCCACATTGGGACAGAGCCGCCTCGCAGCTTAGTGTTCATTAAGCACTTCCACAGTTATCAACTGCGAGGTTTCTAAGCCAGGTTACCATTTTTGCATTCGTATATCTTGAGGCTAGCACGATGATACTTTTATGCCCTGGGAAGTCGAGACAATTTCCAATCCGAAAATTGCCTAGACCGGCACCGGGAATCGAACCCAGCCACCCTCAGCATGGTCTTGCTTTGTAGTAAGCATATGCGGTATTTCGAAAAATTTCGTTTCAGGTGGTTCGAAACGAAATTCCGCGGAATTTCGCGGAATTTGAGCATGGCGAAATCTGATTTCATGATTTCGTTTCGTTTCGTAAAATTACAAAAATTTCGCTAGAAAAAACTAGCTTCTAACGAAATTTAACGGAATTCCGCGGAATTTCGAAAAAATTTAAACTTAAACCATACTTTATATTATCAAAAATTTTGGCTGCGCCGCTGAACAAAATCGTAAAGTTGTTTTCAAACATTTAGGTTATACAATATTCCTATTAACGCTTACTTCATAACCCCATTCTTAGTCGACAAATTCATATGTAGTTTTCTTCTATATGAATGCGGAAACGATCGTATGGAGGCTGGTCATGGGACGGCAGCTAGTCCGGAAGAACGCGAAGTGATAAAAATCTACCTCGCGTAGCAGAAACTTGTTTCACCAGTGTGCAATCGATCGTGTTGGGGACGATTCAAATATAACGTCCACTACTTTTTGAGATTTTTAGACCCCCTCTGTCACGCTTTTTTGTATACCTAGTATATGTACTGTCACAAATTCTTAGACCCCCTCCCCCCTAAAACATGTGACATCATTGTTGAACGACCCCTTGATGCTGATCACGCCAGCTAGTCTGGGAGAACGTGAAGTGATAAAACTTATGTCTGCATCGAAGAGCACAAAATTATTTAGTGCGGAATCGATCGTGTTGTAGAAGATTATTAAACGAAGCATATTGGTTTTTCGTCTTCTTGTTTTCAAATAACTTCGTTGACAATATGTTACTACCGATGACGCCCATGCGTCTTTGGCATGGACATCCGCACGTCCCGAGCTAGCTCACCTCTTTTCCTTATTTCAGGGTCGAACGATCGCACTAGCGGAGGCTTACCTGTACCACTTTGCAACCACAGTGAAGTAAATGGACTGAAATTTAATTTTTCGGTGCACACAAGAAGTTGGCAAATAAGAAGTGAATAATAAACTAGGAATTTATCATTTTGATACTAAGTTATTTTTTTATTTGGAATTTATAGGCAATGCTAATAGGGAACGGACTCACTTTAGCTCGTTGATGCTGCTGCACGTGATATCGCCACCACGAGGTCCACTTGGTTGGCAATGGCGCCGGTTCACAACCGGCCGGAGACAACTTTCGGCACTAGAACTGCCGGGGAAATGCTGCTCTTCGGCTTCACTGTTTCACTAATTCGGGAAGGCTTTACTTTCACCTCCGCCTGGAGGACTTTACGTTGGGGTCGTTTGTTGACGGACGACCTTCGGCAGACCACTGAATAGTGTCTTCGAGAGGGATTTAACCGTGGTTTAGTTCACTCGCGGCACCATGCACACTAGGTCGGTATATTCACGGTCAATCACTGTACCGACTTAAACTCTTCGACCTGTTGCGACCTCTCACTTTAACTACCGGTCTCTACGTTGACGGTAAGGAGAACCGGGGCTAACTAGTAGCCTTACCAGTCGCGATTATAAACGAATTCGCAAACTGTAATAGTCTAAGAACTAAACCACTTTGCCAAAGGCAATAACGTTTGGAAAAAAATAAACTTTCACTGCCGAAATAAAACACCGTTTGGCACACTATCCAGGATCTAATAGAGGCCTTCCATGTGGATCGATGGGCCTTATATAGGGTCAGAGGATCCAATCGCATGGTCTATCGAATGATACCAACTCGTGGGCATATTGCTAGATGGTATTAGTTTGGCGCCGTCCGATGATAGTTGCGAGCAGTGAACATGTCCCCAAGCGTGCTTCCTAGCTATATTCGAATTTCGAACTTTCCCTACCTCCTATTGGTTCACCGTATTGAGAGAGCTCTCACTTGACGGCACATGAACTCTTTTTGCCGTGCTGCTAGAATTCTTTTTTTTTTAATTCAGCGTGATGATCAATCCCAATCCGGTTACCGCAATTATAAAAATTATAACTCAATTTAGCGAAATTCGATGGGGGGGGGGGGTGGTATTTATGTTTATATAAGAAAAATGTTCTTGTGTGAATATTTACATTTACTGTTAACAATAATCCAATAATGGTGTGGCAAAACAATCACCTGAAATGGCATTTCAGCCTTGTAAACTTCAAGAAAGGTTACAAATAAATATTTTGTCGCTTACCAAGGGGTTTCACACGAATTACCTTCTAAACTAACCAACGATTCCTTTCCCGTTGCGCTCACGAAGATGCAGAGCATTCCTCGGTCTCTTATAACAATGAGTGTTAAACTAATTTTCCTTTCCTAATCCTAAATTTACTATAAGCACGTGACTAGCATAGTTATTGGAAACTCCGAAGCAAGTATACAATAAGAATAACTTTTTTGTATTCTAAGAATATTATTTAATTGGTGAGCTGTGCATATTTGCTGTTTCACGGCCAATCATGATTAGCAACTACGATGTGTACAGTTAATTAAAAAAAATTAAAATTGCTGAAAGTTCTTTACTTAAGATTGCTTTCAGCTCATACTGACCATAACAGCTGTTCTCATATGCCAAGGACACAAAAACAATACCTCAGTTTGTCGAGCTGATTGTATATAAGACTATGGGTCTGTGAATTTCAATCGGTAATACATATTTTCGTGCATTTTAGAAAGGTGCACAGGATTCTTCTAGTGAGCAAATGTATGCTATATATACAGTATATGTAGACGAAGAATAAGAAGGAATACATTTTGGCTGATACGCTCTTTTCAAATGTTGGTCTTGTAATATCAATTCTCTATCTGCGTATACGCCTGGCAGATGTGGATACATAATCGAGTATCCCACTAAATATAAAATAAATCTAAGCATTCATTTTCTAATTTTGACTAAGTCAGTACTTAGTCCACGCTAACAAGACAATATGAGGTATGCTTTTGGTCGCAAAACAGTTATTCGACTTCGAAAAAGTGAAATCAAAATTGCGTACATAATGTAAAACCAATTTAATAAAAATTCCGCGGAATAAAAAATTAAATTTCGTTTCGTTTCGAAAAATTTCGAATTAAGTGAACCCTGATTTCGTATCGTTTCGAAGTCTCGAAAGAAATCTTTATTTCGTTTCGTTTCGATCCGAATCAACATAGACATTTTAAATTTCGTTTCGTTTCGTTTCGTTGGGAAAAAGTGTGTTATCGCATACCCTTACTTTGTAGCCACGCGTCTTACCGCACGGCTAAGGAGGGCCCCTACGACCTCGTAGAGCAATAAAATTATTTACAGTCCACAATTAAGTGTTTTTCGGTGGAAATAAATTTCGATAGTGACCGTATTACAAACCGCTCGCCTTTTGTGGACCAACGTAACCAAACCCAGGGCCTGGGGTGGACATCTGGAGTTCACCGATACGAGATAAGTAGCCTGTGTGTGAGATTGTGTGGTTGAGGTGTCTGGATCAGAGCGATTAGCGATTAAATGTTGACACAATATGTGCATGATTAATGATTAACGATCGATATGATTTATGATTAATGATTATGAATAATCAAATTGAATGGTTTACATAATAATCAATAATCAACTAAACTTTCTACCAAACTGGGTCATTGAAGGTATAAAAAATATATGATTATGATTGAAGATTAATGAATAAAAGCGATGTATGCAATTATTAAAATTGATGATTAATGATAAACCTCAAAACAATTATGAATATGATTAGTAATTAATGATTGAATGTAAAATTTGATGATTAACGATTAGTGATTAATGATTAAATCATATTTATTGTATGATTATGATTAATGAATAATAATTAAATAACCCATTATTCATTGATCATGATTAATCACTAATGCTCTGGTCTGGATTGATTTATTTTGTCATCAGACATAGAAACTCTACTGAGGTAGATTGTTTCATGCTCGCGTTGAGCATAAAATTGCATGCAAGTTGTACATACCCAGTAGAGCACAGTGGGGAATAAGTTGTGATTTTCCGGTTTTTATGATTTAATGCCCTTTGAAGGCATTTGAGATTGCTGGGAAGTGATTGATTCACTTTTGACAATTTTTTGCCTGTCTTTGTCAATTCGCTCGGTCACTTGAGGTCTCGGGAGTGAGTTGTAAATTTGGAAGTGAAGTGATTCAAGCAAAATGCCAGTATCCGATTTACGAGGTCTTGTGAAGCAGGAGCGTCATGCGTGGATTACTATGGAGAACATTGAGGAGTTCTTGGCAACGTATGACGAAGTGCGTGATAAGTGCGTAGTGCATTTTCGCATGCAAACTTGACGAAGTGTACGACAAGTATTGTGAAGTGCGAGTGCAAATTGAGGTTCAAACCGACGATCTGGATATACAGGATGCACCTAAGGATGAATCCAGCGAAAGTAGACCGCAGGACATGGCTGAGGCTCGGAAGAGAACGAAATCTTTAAGGAGTTCAAGAATAAATACTTCAGACTGAAGCAGCAGTTATTATCGAAGACGGTCGGAAACGCTGGAGATGTGTCGGGACGGCAAACGGTGGGCGAAGCGTGTCAGCCGTCACGGATAAAGTATCCAGAGCTGAAACTGCCCACTTTCTCTGGCAAGCTTTCTGAATGGATCAACTTCCGGGACAATTTCAAGTTATTGATCCACGACAACAATCAGTTGAATTGCATTGACAAGTTCAACTATCTTCGAATGCCATTGAAGGATGAAGCTCAACTCCAGATCAACCAAATCCTGTCAGCTCTACAAACTACGCCCTTTCTTTTGCTTTCCCAGAAGGTTGATGACGATACGATGCGACACTGGGAAACGCACCACAGTTCAAAGGACATTCCATTGTACAAGCCCATGGTGAAGTTCCTGGAAAAACACTGTGCTATTCTTCAGTCCACGTCAGCGCGAAGGAGCATCGAGTTCAAGAGGCCGAATAAGAGTCAAGTGGTTCATGCTGCAGTGTCATCTGATGCGATTTGCCAAGTCTGCAACGGTGGATCGCATTCCATTGAGCAGTGTAGACGCTTCGGGAAAATGAAGGTCATCGATAGGAAGATGATCGTGCGCAAGCTTGGATTGTGTCTGCAGTGTCTGCGATCTGGACACTTTGTTATGGATTGCTTGTGGCAAATGCGGAGGAAATCATCATTACATGCTCCATCCATACGTCGCTCCGGTGAACCAGGAGCAAACTTCAAGCCAACCCTCCTCCCAAGTCCAAACGAAGAGACCTCAAGTCGCGAACCCACCGTCATAGCACGCATATCAGGCCCAAACCCGGAACAATTCACACAACAACCCACAGCCTACACCAGCCTAGTTCCAGCGAGATCGAGAAAATTTGCCTGTGAAAGGTGTGGGTGGTTGTTCGTCTGTCAGCAAGCAAGCAGTGTTAGCTACAATCTGTTGGTGCAATTCGACGTACGTGTCGTGTGAACTGAAGTTCTATGTGCTGTCGAAGATTACGTTGAACCTGCCGCAGCAAAACTTCGATATTTCCTCGTGGCATTTACCGGAGGGAATTTCTCTGGCGGATCCAAACTTCAACGAGTCTGGGGCCGTTGACGTGATTTTGAGTGCGGTTATCTTCTACGACCTCCTGTTGGACGCACAGCGAAAGCTCCCTGGTTCGGGATTGATTCTTCGGAACACACAGCTGGGATGGATTGTTGCCGGAAGTATTCCAGAAGCCTCTGTGGTCGGCTACAACACGGTAGCATCTGCGTCATAGGCGTGAGGAACTCGCGAGGTTCTGGGAGCTGGAATCATGTCGCACGAAGAGCTGTTTGTCCATCGAAGAGTCTGCATGCGAAGCCATCTTTAAGGAAACAACTACCAGAGATTCAGATAGCAAATTTCGAGTAACACTGCCGAAGAGAAAGAACATGATCGAGAAGTTGGGAAAATCGAAGCTGATAGCAAAGAAACGTTTCCTGTCAATAGAGAAACGGTTGGACGCCAACACAGAAATGAAGGCGCTATACACAGCGTTCATGCACGAATAGTTGCAAATGGGTAACATGCAAGAAGTCGTAAACGACAGCGAAGATGAAAATTCTGATCCGGAATCCGACAGCACGACTACAAAACTAAGAGTAGTTTTCGATGCATCCTGCGCTAGTGATTCTGGTGTTTCATTGAATGACGTCTTGATGGTGAGACCTTTTGATCAAGATGATCTCCGAAGTATCCTGTTGCGGTTCCGCATTTTTAAATATGCTATTGTCGGAGACGCGGAGAAAATGTATCGGATGGTATGGCAAAGCGAGCAAGATCAGCAGCTGCACAAAATAGTCTGGAGAGATACGTCCCAGGAGAAATTGCGGACGTTTAAGCTCACCACTGTGACGAATGGTACGTCGTCAGAACCCTATCTGGCTATTTGGTGCCTTAACCAATGTGCCGAAGAAGGAGCGGATCGCTATCCCGTTGGATCTAGGGTGGTCAAACGGAGCTTCTATGTCGACGACATGCTAGCAGGATCGCATACAATCGAAGAAGGCATTCTACTGTGCAAGGAAGTTCTGGAGCTTCTGAAGGGATCAGGATTCAACCTGAGAAAGTGGAACTCCAACAATACGCAGATTTTGAGAACGATTTTTCCCATCTTAGAGACGATCGTGAACTTCTGGACTTGGACGAGAAGACAACTGTCAAAACGCTGGGCATTACCTGGGAGCCAGCTACCGACACGCTATGGATCAAAGTTCTTGATTTGAGGCCAAGTGAGCCAATCACGCACCGTGTGATGCTCTCAGAGATAGCTCGTTTGTTTGATCCATATGGATTAGTTGATCCGGTGGTGGTCCAGGGGAAAATATTCCTTCAAGATTTGTGGAAGGGAAAATACTCGTGGGATGAGCCACTCAGCGAAGAACTTCAGTCACGATGGTTAGAGTTCAGAACCAATCTTCGAAAGTTGGACACGTTCCTCGGTGAATCGGCTTAGGAAAAGACATTATCTCGTGCGAGTTCCATGGATTCAGCGATGCAAGCGATAAGGCGTATGGTGCAGCGGTTTATTTGCGCTGTATGGACCGAAACGGAAATATTGCCGTCAACCTGCTGATGGCAAAATCTAAGGTTGCGCCATTGGAGGATCTCAGCAGAAGAAAGAAAAGGCAGTCCACGCCCAGGCTGGAGTTATCTGCAGCGCTACTGTTGGCGCACTTGTACGAATCTGTCTCAACCAGCATGGCGATTGAAGCGAGTTCATTCTTCTGAACTGATTCTACAATTGTCAAATGCTGGATATCCTCTCACCCGTCAGGATGGTGCTTGGAACCATGTTCCGGGGATCGAGAATCGTGCGGATATAATATTGAAAGGAGCAACTCCAGCTCAAATAGCGGACAGTTCCCTGTGGTGGACTGGTCCAGATTGGTTGAAAATGGATACACAGTATTGGCCAGTAAGCACGCTGGCTCCAGAACAGCAATTCGATTCGGTGACCCTGGAGGAAAGACCGCTACTGTCAGCCGTTCTTCAGATTCTGCCTCCGAATGAAATATTCACGTTGCACGGGTAAAAATCCGTTCCCGGAAATAAGAAAATAATTCATGATTTCATGAATCCAACGTGTTTTCATGTTATGATCATAATAAACGATAATCATAAACGCGAAAATAAATCATGAAATATTTTCGCGTAACGCAACCAATGCGTTACGATTTGGTTGTTGAGATCGAAAAATAAAAAAAAGTTTAACAGGAGTTTTGAACTCGAGTACACTGAGTGAGAGTCCGGCGTGCTACCTTTCTGCCGTTCTCACTTCTTGGGAAGGGAGTGTTCGAAGTATAACAGTTTATGCATTTTGTCGACTGCTGAAGATTGCGCAGTACCACGAATAATGTTCCTGAAATTATGAATTATAATCATGATTTCATGAACTGGCATGATTCATGATTTCATGATTTTTTATTCATGATTGTGGGTATGCATTTGTTTCCGTGTGCGATCGACTCTTCTGAATACTATACGCATAACTGCTTGAATCCGTCGGTTCTCGTTTAACTGCAAACCCCGAAACAAATTTCAGCGAAGGTGCGGCATCATAACAGCCGCCGAACACGAAGCAGCATTACTAGTTTTGGTGCAACTCGCCCAATCGGAATGCTTTCCGCTGGAATTGTCTGATCTTGCGTCAAAAAATGAAGTCAGATCAACATCGAAGCTCCGAAACCTCAACCCGATGATGGTTGGAGGGAACACTATGCGTTGGCGGCCGGCTTGCAAATGCTTCAGTTTCACGAGGGCGCAGACACCCGATTATTCTGGATAGCCGCCATCCCTTAACGAAGCTAATCGTAATCGACTACCATCACCGACTGCTCCATGCAGGGCCTCAGTTGATGATATCCTGCATACGGGAAAGATTCTGGCCACTGAATGTGAGAAACTTGGCCAAAAGGATGACGTAAGAATGCGTCAAATGTTTTAGAGCGAAACCAACGGTTCACGAGCAGCTGATGGGAGATTTGCCGATGGAGAGAGTTTCGCCTGCTCCTGCCTTCCAACGGGTGGGAATTGACTACTATGGACCCTTCGAACTGCAGCCTGCAACGAGGAAAGGCGCTCCTGTGAAATGTTACATCTGCTTGTTCGTTTGCATGGCGTGCAAAGCCGTACACATCGAGGTAGTTATGGACCTAACTACAAAAGCATTCCTTGCCGCTCTGAGAAGATTCGTCGCCAGACGTGGGAAGCCAATCGAAATCGACTGCGACAATGCGACAAATTTCGTTGGAGCACGGAGGCAGCTGAGTGAGTTTCAGCGACAGCAGCTTCAAGAGCAACTTTGCGCATAAACCTCAAGAGACTCGTTAACCTTCAAATTCATACCGGCCAAGTCACCCAATTTTGGCGGCTTGTGGGAAGCTGCGGTGAAATCGCTGAAGGGCCATATGAAAAGGGTCATTGGTAACAGGATGCTGAAACCTGATGAGATGCACACCATCGTAGCTCAAATAGAGGCATGCCTCAATTCCAGACCTTTGACTCCGCTTAGCAACGACCCGAACGATTTGGAAGCATTAACTCCAGGTCATTTCCTGGTGCAGCGTCCGCTCACTGCGATGCCGGAGCCTAGACTTCTGGAGCTACCAGAGAACATACTCTCCAGGTGGCAGATGATGCAGCGGTTCTACCAAATTATCTGGAGACGATGGTCAACTGACTATCTGTCCAATCTTCAGAGTCGCAACAAGTGGACAAAGCACCGGAACAATTTGAACGTCGGAACTATGGTTCTATTGAAAGAGGATAATATTCCACCTCTCAAGTGGCGACTGGGACGCGTGACCGAGATCCATCCAGGGCAAGATGGAAACGTGAGAAGGGTCAATATCGCCGGGCAATCTCCAAAATTTGTATTCTGATGAATCAACACGCCATCAATAAGTATTTTTCGCCCCCGTACGGGGCATCTTAAGGCATCCAGCGATACAAACCGTCGCTACTGCCTGGGGGCAACCCCAAAGTTATGTATATGTCTACTGCAAGTCCGGGAACATTCTGATGCGTTCTCCCTTAACAGAATTCACCAAGCCTGGGAGGAACCGACATCTGTTCCAGAATACGTCATCGCTTCATCATCAATCTACAACAAAGTTATGTACGCCCCCATTTGGGGCAACTATTGAAGTAGTTATAATGTAAATTAGTTTTAATTATTTCGAGTAAACTCAAGGCGGCCGGAATGTTAAAGAAAGTAAGGGCACAAACACGGTACGCCACTGTGAAGCACTTAGCTGCGTAGCTACACGCTAACTTGAAATAACCCAGTGACCGGGTCGTTTGTACCCGGATTTTTTCAATGTTAGCAGTTGTCAAAATCTGGGTATGTCAACAAAATGGATCTGGGTCAGACGAACCCGAAATCTGGGTAACCGGGGACTTAAACATTTTCGGATATAACAACATGGCGTCGACGTCGTATGCCGGAGTAAATGCTAGGGAATTTTGCCAAATACACAAAGGAAAAGGTAAGCATGGTCAAATTAATGGCAGCGGAGCATTGTCGGCACAGCCGCCAAGTGATATGGGTTTGGGGAAATTGTTTTCTTTAACATTTTTTACACAATAATAATTTTCTGGAGCGAAAATAGCTGGGTACCGGTTACCCAGATTTTTTCGCTTCTTCGGTTACCCAGATTTGAGTTTAGATACCCGAACCTAAATTAGAGTAACCACGGTTTTGCCGAATCTGGGTCACTTTGACATGATTCTGGGTAGGTCCAGGTTAGCGTGTATGGCCGTGCGATGTGCAAAAATGCGAAACCAGCTGATATGTGCGAACCAAGAGATAGGCGATCAGTGATGCGCTCTCGCAGCATCACTGATAGGTAGCGATAGTTAGTTATCTCCCAACCGCCGCCGGTGTTGCTATCGGTCGACCGTACGACCTCGTAGAGCAATAAAATTATTTACAGTCCACAATTAAGTGTTTTTCGGTGGAAATTAATTTCGATAGTGACCGTATCACAAACTGTATCAATTCGCGTTCCGAATAAGTTTCCGCGGGTGCAAACGGGAAGATTCCCAACAGTACCAGTAATAGTAAAAACTTTGTTTTCACTGAAATTTAAACATTTTCAATTTTAAAAATTACTTCATAGCATAACGCTTGCTAATAAAAGGTGAATGTGTACGAAAAATATTTGAAGTTTTCCGGAGAAATATGGCATAACATATTTTTTCCTTAACCTTTTTTGCTCCCTTGCCCCAGTAATAGTGTGGCGTTCCTATAATAGTGAATCCAATAAGAAACCAATGGGATTCATTATTATAGGAACAGAAGTTAGCAAGTAACAATATTACTTTTCCATGTCCCAAATAGTGGAGAAAGCGATTTCGAAAAGAAAATAATTTATTAAAGAATCAATATCATTTTTCCATCATCAGAAAAGAACAGCTTTCTGCCAATATATTTATATAGCAGGTAATGTATTATGATAGGAATGGTACAAATTAAACAATTATGCAAAGGCTTAGAAAAGCATTCAATTAATAACTGAGGAAATGCCTACAGGGTAAGAGACGAGCCAGCATCGGACTAAAAGTCTCTTTAATAATGTTTATAAAGAAAAATTCTAACAGAATACTAAGTTGAAAAGCATTCCAAGTCCCAGTTGGAATGTAGAGCAATTGAAGAAGAAGGCCTGTCATTAATACCACTATTACTGGTACAGCGACCCTAGGTGAAAACAATTCAACACTTTTTATCATAACAGCAAAATTTCAAATACCGAAAATACCGGTTTTTCTCGTCTTTAATACCGGTATTTTCGGTACTCAAAAATAACCGGTAATACAGATATTACCGGTTTCGGTACTACCGGTTAGACCACCCTATTCCCAATCCAAACGATGAGTCATTCATATTAGAAGAGGTTTGGTGTCTCTTGATAAATCTTGCTCCTCTTTCAATTTTGGATTCGTGAGAACCTGGGGTGACATTGTGCATCTCGAATCGAATCACTCGATTCGTAAGTTTTTGGATTCGTTTCGAAAAAATTGCGGCATTATGTATTTCGTTCGACTTCATTCAGTCGCAGTACAAGATTTCGAATAGTGCTGTACTAGTTCAATCGAGTATGTTCTGTCAAACGAAATGTAAACAGAGAGAATAAGAGATAGCTGTCTCCGTGTTTAGTATGCCGCCCGCTGGAGAGACAACCTTCAGCGCATGGCGAATGTGAGTAAACAGAGAGAACAAGAGTAATTTCATCTGCGTGTAGCATGTTGCCTGTTGGGAAGGCATCCTTCAGGGCATGAATTGGCAGTTAATTTATAAACAAGCAAATTGTACTCAATGAATTTAAAAAGCAATATTATTTATGGAGCAGTTGCAACCGATTTAAACATAATGCCGATACGACATGTTTTGTAAATTGAGATATTGTTATACGGCACAAATTATTAATTTTATGTTAATTCGAGTTTATGCCACAGATCCAATTTTGAGTTCAATAATTTAAAGCTAAAGAGTGTTCGATAATAAATTAATTTGATGCTTCCTGTGTTAAATTTAAATGCACTTGGGTAATCTCATGCGCGTTTTTTTATTTAACTCATTTATTTTTACGTAGATTTTGGAATATATACGTATTCACGCAGATTTTTCACGCGATTTATCGAAATCGTCAAGAAATACGTGAAAACCCGATTTTAGTTGAAGTCGTTTTTACGCGGATTTCGGGATAATTAGAGATTGCATATTGTCTGGAAACTATGAAAGTAGGTATTCTTATGACATTCTTTTCCTCAAGAGACAATAATAAAACATTTATTCTCCTCCCGTAGAGAAATAATAACAAATATAATTAAAAACTTCCAGCAAGAAATAACTCTCGAACAACATTCGAAAGCTATAAAGGTGACGAGTGTTTTTCATTCGACTTGAGTCGTTTTTCAGTGTGCTATCGAGTTTCCATAATGCCAAAATATCTCGTTATTCTTGTACCTCCTCGAGCATACTCGAACGATGAGTCGTTTTCGAGATCGAATCGAAACCCGTAATGCCAAACATGTTCGACTCGATAGAATTACGTTCGAATCGAGATGCACAATGCCACCCCTGTTCTTGATCTTCTCCTTTTCTTCCAATTTGATGCGTTCGTCATACCATCCGTTGTAAAAATGACCTCTTGCCGCTTTGACACCCCCTTTTATACAGTTTGGCGTTGGCAACGGTGATGTGTTGTTTGTAATACTTAACCACGCATACCATTATGCATTTAGCCAAATTTCTGGAAATTGTGATGCAATAACAAAAATATCATAGAGTGGCGGATTTAGATAGTGTAGACTCCCTCCTTAGGCCCTCCTTAGCCGTGCGGTAAGACGCGCGGCTACAAAGCAAGACCATGCTGAGGGTGGCTGGGTTCGATTCCCGGTGTTGGTCTAGGCAATTTTCGGGAAATTATCTCGACTTTGCTGGGCATAAAAGTATCATCATGTTAGCCTCATGATATACGAATGCACAAATGGTAACCTGGCTTAGAAACCTTGCAGTTAATAACTGTGGAAGTGCTTAATGAACACTAAGCTGCGAGCGGCTCTGTCCCAGTGTGGGGATGTAATGCCAATAAGAAGAAGAAGACTAGACTAGACTAGAAAAAAAATCCTGTCCAAGACAATTATGCTGACACTTTAAGGAGGATGTCTCAAATGTCTCATAAAAGCGCTCTTAGTGGGCGAAAAATCTTCTATTAGTGAGTTAATCTTTTTCGAGGCGCTTCATGATTTACATTTGCTTGGTTTTGAGAAAAAAGCAAAATGAAGCCCTTATTAGTCCCCCTAGCTGTGTTGGAGTATTTCTCGGCATTAAAGGTAGATAGGATGAATGTAAATGTGGCCTAGAATATTTTCAGGTGAGTATTGAGTGAAGTTTGATATGTTTTGTGAAACTGGCAGCACTGGCGTTTAGTTGTATGAAGATGGTTCCAAACTAATAGTAGGGGAAGATGCCCCAAAACGCCCCCCCGAGGCAAAACGCCTTTTGTGGTTTCCCTCATATTTACCGTCATTAATATGTCCGTAACAAAACTAGATCTAAAATTATGTAGGATAGGCGAAGAAAGTTTCAAAATAGTGCATGGGAAGGTCGGAAAACCGAAAATTTCCACATTTTGAAGAAACATCTAACATTTTGGCGAGGCAAAACGCCCTAGTGGCAATAACCTACAAAGTACTTGCGTCTCCACGGACTATCCATACTAGAATGCTGATTCGCCGACGCGTGGTACTTTGTTCCCTAGGAGCCGCCAGCTGAAAGGCGTTTTGCCTCATGAGTTTTCCGGCAACAAAATATCACCACTTTTTTGAAATATGAATATTATCAATATTATTGAGATTTTTGACAATTTTTGAATGGCATCAACTAGCTATCTTGTTTAACTGATGCATAATGTAAAAATACCCATGAATAGCGTTACAAATAAGACAATAGAGCAGTGTTTGCTTAGCTAGGGCATATTGCCCCCCCTTCCCCTATTGAATTTGATTAGACTAGTTTAGAATGGCGATGAAGCCTGTTGTTCGTAAAATTATTTAACACTAGTTTGCAGGTTAATTCATAAATATCATAAGTTTCCTAATTATTATTGGATAACAAATTCTAGCTTTGAAGCTTTGTGTAATGGACAACACTGCTGTCAAAACCGTTTCATTAGACCAGGAAAATTCTGCCGCAACAGTGGGAAACATTATCGACTTCTTGGGCATATATCCATTATCCATTGCACTTGCCTTATAAAATACATACTCACGCAATGACGGGTATAGAAAAGCTTTCGATTAGTAACTGTGGAAATGCTAATAGCATATTAAGATGAAAAGCAGGCCAAGTTCCAGTTGGAATTTAGAGCCAAGTTATTTTTACTATGCGCGTACTGGTTCGCGTACTATGATCAACTGGTTCAAACTTATGCTGTCGAATTGCAGTCAAAAGCCAGAAGCACTTATTTATACAGCATAGAAACCTTCACGCCACATAGATAGATCTTTTCCTTCGCTGCCATAATCCATGGGCAAATTAACGAATACAATGTGTAGCTTTTTGTGACTTGCCTGATTACGGCAGCGTCTACATTTAACATTTAAGAGTTCTCATTTTCCCCGCTTTTCCGTCATATTGATCTATAACCAACCATTAACTCGTAAGGTGTTGCTGGTAATCGTTCTTGAAACATGTGATCCGTCTCTTTCTCTGCCTAAAATGAAACTGCGGAAATGACAATGAAAGCGCCAGTTCCTAGGTACCGAAAGCACAGTCTGCTAAAGGTTTGAGTACATAAACATATTCTTTGATGCTGTTGAAAGGAACGATAGTCGAGCCAGCATCAGCACCTTTTGGAAGTTGCTCGATGATGATGTGGGAACGGGAAGTTATCATTCTGCTGCTAAACGTGTACTTCGACAAGAGCCACCGCTTGTTGTGGACCATTAGCTGTTGGAGGCATGGTTGTTTGTCTCTGTGGCTGCTGTTGCTGCTCTAATACGGTTACGGCTGTGGGTGGCATAATTAATCGATCGGGCGTGGGTAATTGCATTTCCGGAATTAGTGCGCCGTTGTGGGAGTTGCCTTGGGGATTTTGATAATGGCAGTTATTATGGTATTTGGACGATTAAATGCCTTGGAAGAGCTTTTCAATGTACATCGGATAATGATGTCTATAAACCTATTGATTTTGGAACAATTGTGAAGAGTGACAAACGCTTCTATTCACAGAACAATTATTCCCTGTGATACATACCATGAATTATATTCATACTCAGTTTCAAAGTTTTGAAAATAGCATGCGCCGCGTACCTGCAAGAGAATAGAACAAATGTACTATTTATATTCAATCCGTAGCATGGATAGAAGACTAATGAAAGTATGCATGTACTTTTATAACAAGAAACATTAAAAAAAATGCATACTTCATTTTGCTTCTATTAACTTTAGATTTGTGTCCTTCATATAAATTTGGAGTGTGCAAATTTTCTTTCTAAAATGTTTTCTTGATGAAGTCGTATGTACGACTTCTATCTACAATCTTTTGAACGTTCCCCTTGGCAATTTTGGATTACCTCACCAGGATTGCGCTAAATATTTGCATCATATGGTGAAGAGGCTGCCTTCTCAACATTAATGGATTGATTTGCGCCTGCTCATAGCATGGTAGTCACGATCATCACAACCATTCTTTCTACGATGGATTTGAACCTGTGTGGGTTTCGGACATTGTAAATGAAGGCTTACGCAAGTTGAGAACACAATTAACAAGTAGTATGTTCCCCTTAGGCGTTTAATAGATCCTTTTCAAAGATTATTGCCTGTTCCCAAGAAAAGTTATTTTCTTAGAAACCCTAATTTTTCTCCAAGAAAAAAAGATTTCACCTAGTCATCTAAAACAGATTTTCTGATATTCTATGATTCAACAATACATTTTTGCACGCCATCAATCAAATAGTAAACTACTTCCGAGCAATAAAGCTGAGTAGGACCATTGCTGCAGAGGGCCCTCGGTAATTAGTTGGTAATAACGTTATTACCAACCGCCACTCGAACCTCCATCTTCGTACTGAATCACACCGCTAATGCGATTTCGGTCTGTTAGCATACCACTCAGAGCCATTGACAATTTTCCACGGCAATAAACTCAATAATGTGAAAACGGTGTCGTTCTCGGTACACACCACAATCCTGTGGCGGAGCGGCTGTTGGGTCCGTACCAATTATATCGTGGAGCTGAATGCCGGCCCAGAATTGTACACTGCATGCAGTCGCTCCGAGCCGACCGCGCCACTATTGTCGAGTCGAGTTCAATGCCAGGATCATAATTTATGCTCCCGTTCATTCCGGATCGTTACCTGTACTGGTTCGGTGGGTAATAATTGGAATAAAGGACAAAACCAACGGCACGCCGCCGAGCGAGCGGTGGGAGACGGGAGGCCGTGAAGAGATTTAAGCTACATTGGCGTCCATACGAAGACGTGTTTGTTACGACAGTCCCAGCCGCGTATGTCATTTGCTTCCGTTCACGTTTATTAACGGGACTCTACTGGGATCCTGGGATACACAATGGTTCATTGTGCTGGACGAAAATGGTCAATAATTGAGGTAGCTATATTAAATTAGGATCACTATTTTTCTGTAAAAAGTTTGGTTTTGGAGCGAAAATATAGCTCGATAAACAACACACTGAAGATGTCCACAAGTGGTGGATGAAATACGTATCTGTGTAGATACCAAAAAACGAATTAGTGGAAGTAAAAGGAAGACAATTTTTTTTTCAAACCGTGAAAATATAGCTTTTATAGTAGGAGTAAAAGCTATATTTTCGCTCCAAAACCAAACTCCAAAGGCAAAAAGCGATTCATAGAATGTATTTTTTTAAGTCTTTATTGAGGCGTTTTTTTAATCTACAGACTAAGTTCAACACCGTCATAGAATGTATTACACGTGTGTAATTATCCTGGAAAAATATACTTTTGAATTTTTTTTTTTTGCTGGAACAGTCAAAAAGACATCGATGAATAATGTTGGAGTTAATGTTTTAATGGAAAGAGTCGTTCAAAGGTTCAGATCACTTGAAGAAGAAGGTATTCAAATAAATGTGGATGGCACACGGTTGGAAAAAAGTACCTAATATTAGGTGCTTTTCACTCAAATAGAGGGTTTAGTGTGGGAAACCAAAATTAGGTAAATTTTTCTTGAGATTGAGCAAAATTTACCTGATATTAGCTAAAATATACCTAATTTTGAAAAGAAACTGATCAAAATTTAGGTAAGTTTTACTTGACTTTTGTAAACATGAGATTATTTAATGAAAGAAAGAAATGGAGCAGTTACAACAAGATGTTTGTGAAGCTCATGAGTATTATTATTATTATTTATTATTATTATTTATTTAGTCTACATCTAAACAGATAACACTGAATCAACAATTTGACGCCACAATACACGGTTCGAGGCCGCATCTCTCCATCCTCGAATACGCCCCACGCTCGACAAGTCGTTTTGCACCTGGTCTGCCCATCTCGCTTGCTGCGCTCCACGTCGTCTCGTCCTGCCGGATCGGAAGCGAACATCATCTTTGCAGGGTTGTCCGGCATTCTCGCAACATGTCCTGCCCATCGTACCCTTCCGGCTTTAGCTACCGTCTGGGTACTGGGTTCGCCGTAGAGTTGGGCGAGCTCATGGTTCATTCTTCGCCGCCACACACCGTTTTCTTGCACACCGCCAAAGATGGTCCTAAGCACCCGTCTCTCGAATACTCCGAGTGCTTGCAAGTCCTCCTCGAGCATTGTCCATGTTTCATGTCCGCAGAGGACAACCGGTCTTATTAGCGTCTTGTACATGACACATTTGGTGGCGAATCTTTTATGACCGCAGTTTCTTCTGGAACCCGTAGTAAACCCGACTTCCACAGATGATGTGCCTTCGTATTTCACGACTAACATTGTTATCAGCCGTTAGCAAGGATCCGAGGTAGACGAGTTCCTCGACCACCTCGAAGGTATCCCCGCCTATCATAATACTGCTTCCCAGGCGGGCCCTGTCGCGCTCGGTTCCGCCCACAAGCATGTACTTTGTCTTTGACGCATTCACCACCTGTCCAAGTTTTGTTGCTTCACGTTTCAGGCGGGTGTACAGTTCTGCCACCTTTGCAAATGTTCGGCCGACAATGTCCATGTCATCCGCGAAACAAATAAATTGACTGGATCTGTTGAAAATCGTACCCCGGCTGTTACACCCGGCTCTCCGCATGACACCTTCTAGCGCAATGTTGAACAACAGGCACGAACGTCCATCACCTGCTCTCGTCCATAATTTTCCATAGCTCTACGCGGTCTATATTGTCGTATGCCGCCTTGAAATCAACGAACAGATGGTGCGTTGGGACCTGGTATTCACGACATTTTTTAAGGATTTGCCGTACAGTAAAGATCCGGTCTGCTGTCGAGCGGCCGTCAACGAAGCCGGCTTGATAACGTCCCACGAACTCATTTACTAATGGTGACAGACGACGGAAGATGATCTGGGATATCACTTCGTAGGCGGCATTAAGGATGGTAATCGCTCGAAAGTTCTCACACTCCAGCTTGTCGCCTTTCTTGTAGATGGGGCATATAACCCCTCCCTTCCACTCCTCCGGTAGCTGTTCAGTTTCCCAGATTCTGACTATCAATTTGTGCAGGCAAGTGGCTAGCTTTCCCGGGCCCATATTGATGAGCTCAGCTCCGATACCATCCTTACCAACTGCTTTATTGGTCTTCAGCTGTTGAATGGCATCCATAACTTTCCTCCATGTGAGGGCAGGTTGGTTTCCATCGTCCGCTGAACTGACGTAGTCATCTCCTCCGCTGCCTTCACTTTCACTGCCTGTACACTCAGCGCCAATCAAATGTTCCTCGTAGTGCTGCTTCCACCTTTCGATCACCACACTTTCGTCCGTCAAGATGCTCCCATCCTTATCCCGGAACATTTCGGCTCGCGGCACGAAGCCTTTGTGGGATTCGTTAAGCTTCTGATAGAACTTGCGTGTTTCTTGAGAACGGCACAGCTGTTCCATCTCCTCGCACTCCGCTTCTTCCAGGCAGCGTTTCTTCTCCTGAAAAAGGCGGGTCTGCTGTCTTCGCTTCCGTTTGTAACGTTCCACGTTCTGCCGGGTACCTTGCTGCAGCGCGACCGCCCGCGCTGCGTCCTTCTCCTCCAGAATCTGTCTTCACTCTTCGTCGAACCAATCGTTTTGTCGACTTCGTCCCACATACCCGACGTTGTTCTCCGCTGCGCCGTTAATGGCTGCTTTGACTGTATCCCAGCAGTCCTCAAGAGGGGCCCCATCGAGCTCACCCTCTTCCAGCAACGCTGCCTCGAGATGCTGCGCGTATGCAGTGGCGACATCAGGTTGCTTCAGTCGCTCTAGGTCGTACCGCGGCGGTCGTCAGTATCGAACATTATTGATGAAGGATGGTTTTGGGCGCAGTTTAACCATCACCAGATAGTGGTCAGAGTCGATGTTAGCGCCACGATATGTCCTGACGTCGATAATGTCGGAGAAATGCCGTCCATCAATCAGAACGTGGTCGTTTTGTGATTCTGTCTGTAGTGGTGATCTTCAGTTTTACCGATACGGGAGGCTGTGCTGGAAGTAGGTGCTGCGAACGGCCATATTCTTGGAGGCGGCGAAATCAATTAGTCGTAGGTGGTTTTCGATCGTCAGAGACGGTGGGCGCTGAACTTCCCAACAGTCGTTCTAAACTCCTCCTCTTGGCCAACCTGAGCGTTCAAATCTCTTATGATGATTTTGACGTCGTGGCTTGGGCAGCTGTCGTACTCACGTTCCAGCTGCGCGTAGAATGCGTCCTTATCATCATCAGTGCTTCCGGAGTGTGGGCTATGGACGTTGATTATGCTGAAGTTGAAGAATCGGCCTTTGATCCTCAACCAGCACATTCTTTCATTGATCAGCCACCACCCGATTACGTGCCTTTGACTATGAAAGCTCGTGTGTCTTGCCGCAACTCTGGTAGATGGTATGATTACCTCTAAACGTTCGCATCCCTTCCAACAAACCTCCTGCAGCGCTACGATGCCGGATCCACGGTCCTTGAGCACATTGGCGAGTATGCCTGTGCTCCCGATGAAGTTGACAGATTTACAGTTCCACGAACCGAGTTTCCAATCGCTAGTCCCTTTTCGTCGCAGTGGTCTTCGCCGATGGTTCCAGTCCATACTCTCTTGTTGATTATTCGTTGCTTATGTTTTTTTAAAGGCTGACTTGCAGGGCCTGACACCAAACCCCCTAAAGTTCCGGAGGACCATTCCTCCTTATTCCTGGTGGACCATGGTGCACAGTTTCACTTAGAGTGCCTCGCTGGCACTCGGACGATGATCAGCCGCCCCTAACATGGAGAACAGACGTTGTTGTGAGCTGATCCTGACATGGAGAACAGACGCTCAGTAAGATTTGCACCTCCGGAGAGGAGCAAACACCCCCTTCCCTGTCAGCATACGACCATAGTTCCCACCGGGGTTGGTTACGTTGGTTAAGAGGCTAAGGATCGCGAGATGGGGTCTATTTTATTCCTTCAGGTACGCGAAGTACCAATGGTACGCTTTACCCAGCATTTGCCGTGCTCATGAGCTCATGAGTATATGAGAAGTGAACAGAATTATAATGAAGATGCTTAGTTACAAAATCAAAAAGAAACTGGAATCAAGGGATTTTTAGAATTTAATAAGCTACCCTCGTTAAAAAAAAGTCGATTTTCGCGGTGTGAAATAAGAAATATATCGTAATTTTTGAAGAGAAGTACTGTGTTGAAAGTCAAAAACCCCTAAAACCGAGAGTAAAAATCATTGGATTTTCCAACGATATCAGCGAAGTTGAATTGATTTCCAAGTTGAAAAATAGAACCCTGGAATGGATTCGCTGGAGCTTAAAGTAGTCCGAGTGTACAAGAACGATTGACGGAAAAACAACATAATGTCAGCCATACTTGAAACGGATGCTCGCCCGATCAATAATGCATAACAAAATTATATCAAGAGGAGTTATTTATTTCAGAAAAATATTGTAACAAAATGTGTTATAAATTTTGGTGGTTAGTTGTTAAAATAACAAAAATTATATCAAAAATACCTCTAGCGGTAACACAATTAAAACAGAGGTTGATACCTTCATATCAACATTATAATAAACGTTGATATAATTTTGCTGTACAAACATCTACTTTCAAGGTAATTGCCTACATCACGGATAGGTACGCTAC
The DNA here is from genome assembly GCF_024139115.2 of Armigeres subalbatus. Lineage (NCBI taxonomy): Eukaryota > Metazoa > Arthropoda > Insecta > Diptera > Culicidae > Armigeres > Armigeres subalbatus. The sequence goes on from NC_085140.1 coordinate 312,125,856, forward strand.
CACGACGGATTTCCATCCATAATGTAGGCAATTAGCTTTGTTCTAGCTATGTATTGATACCGAGCGGGTTCAAGTTATACTGAAGGTGATTATCTCCGATTTAGTTTTCCAATGTCTACAAAAAATGTAGGCAATTATTTTGTGAAAATATTCATAACTAATGTTGTTATAATTTTGATATGAAATAAAACTGGCCGAAGGCACATTTTTGTCGAATTATCTAATTATAACACACGTTGTTTTAAATAACAACAATTGATAGAAATGAGTTAAAATTTTGTTATGCATTCCTGATCGGGCGAGGGTTCAAATATTTGATTAATCGCCAACGAGTGAACATCGGGTGGGAAAGGTGCAGCGTTGTGGAGGCCACGGATGTGTTGCGCTGTTTTAACTGCTCAGAATACGGTCACAAAGCTACATCCTGCAAGAATCCTGCTTGTTTTCCGAGGTGTGCTGGTGACCATCAGGTCAATGAATGCCTTGCTGAATATTTGAAATGCAATAACTGTTATGTTTTGAACACAAAACGGACTACGACCCGCTGCTTGACGTCACTCACACTTTTTTTTTTTTTTTTAACTAATTTTATTTGCTAAATATCTAATACATGCATTCATCTCTTAGACTAGGTGTTCCGTGTTTTCTTAACACTATCATCCTTATTTGCTATGTTATATTTTTAGTTATTATTAATACACTAGCTTTATGTACCCGGCCTTGCTCGGAGTTGCCAGTTTAATTCGCAGTTTTTTTCACCATCGGAATTGGAATAGGTCAAAAGGATAATTGTGTTTTCTTATTGATATTTCATCATTTGATTAAAAGAAGGTAGATTACATTTGAAAACATTGACTGATTTTGAAAATGGGATCAAACCCAAAATCGCTTTATTCCGGGCAAACGTCTATTTCTAAAGAAGGAAAAACATACACCGATGCCTTATTCCGGAAAAACGTCTATTTTTAAAGAAATGATCACATTTACCGTCCAGAAGGAAACACTTTAATCATTGCTTTTCTCTGGGCAAACCATGATTTCGATGAAGTGTTGAGTTGATCGATCCCTGTCATCTTCGCCTTCTTAAGAAAAAGAATGTTTGTTCCAAATTTGGTTGAAATCGGGCAAGGGGTACAGAAGTTATGCTGGAACATTGGATCATTGCATACCTTGCTTTTATTTATTAATCTTGAATCATTATCATATAATTATCATACCTTTTAAAATTTGGAATAAAGGTTACTCGATTATGGATCACTATGCAATTTGATCATTCATAATCATCAATCATTAATCATATCGATCGTTAATCATTAACCATACACATAGTGTGTCAACATTTAATCACGATCGGTAATCGTTAATCATAATCCAACGGTTTTTCATCTATTATTCATAATCGTTAATTATTGTCAAAATGAATTTAATCATTAATCATTATCAGTCATCATTTTCAAAAAATTATAATTCATTAATCATAATCTTTAATCATAGAGTTGAATGATTTAATCATTTAATCTGCTTAGAATTGGTCCTGGGGGTCAGGAGTTACACTGAATTGCCCGTTTTCTAAAGACAACCGCTTTCCCTTTACCCTTCCTCTTTTCTCAACGGCCATTTCACCCCTTTGTTATCTTCTCCTTAGGATAGAGAATGTGTGTACCAAATATGGTTGAAATCGGTACAGGGGCTCAGAAGTTACACTGGATTGCCCATTTGCTGAACAATATACCTCCCTCCAGACCCCTCCCCTATTTCCCAAATTACCCTCCCATATGATCGGCTCTTCATAGTGAAAATGTGTACAAAATTTGGTTGAAGTCGGTCCTGGGGTTGGGAGTTACACTGAATTGCTCGTTTTCCAATGACAATCCATCCTCCTATACCCTCTCCATTTTCCCAATGACCATCCCACCCCCTTTGTTATCTTTTCCTTGTGATATAGAATGTGTGTACCAAATTTGGTTGAAATCGGTACAGGGGTTCGTAATTTACTTTGAATTGTCCGTTTTCTAAACAAAATCCCTCTTTCTAGACCCCTCCCCCTTTCCCAAATCCCCTCCCATATGATTGCCTCCTCGTAGTGAATATGTGTACAAAATTTGGTTGAAATCGGTCCATGGAGTTGAAAGTTACACAGAATTGTTCGTTTTCTGAACAAAACCCCTCCCACCACTCTTCCCCCTTTTCTACATGACCATCCCACCCCTTTGTTAACTTCCCCTGAGGATAGAGAATGTCTGTACCAAATTTGGTTGAAATCGGTCCTGGGAGTTGAAAGTTACACAGAATTGTTCGTTTTCTGAACAAAACCCTCCCACCACCCTCCCCTTTTCTACATGACCATCCCACCCCTTTGTTAACTTCCTCTGAGGATAGAGAATGTCTGTACCAAATTTGGTTGAAATCGGCCAAGTGGTTCAGAAGTAGTTAGCGAACATACATACATAGATTGGTTTTTATATTTTTTGTATAAGGCCGTTACAAATATTTAATTAAAATTATGTCCTACTGCTCTTCGAAGGGTCAAGGGGGGGGGGCGGGGGGGGATAATAAAAAATAAATATTAAAATTGAAAAAAATCAAAAAACTCCACGGATTTGTTAAAGAATGTTTTGAACATCCTTAAAATTGGCCAAATTTTTTTTGCTGCCCCCTCAAAATATTATTTTTGGCCAAAAAGACCAAGGGGGGGGACATAATTTGTTTTAAATATTTGTATCGACCTAATGTGCGAAAAATATGTTCAAAAACTTGTTCACATATTGCGTATCGCAAAAAACTGATATTTTACCCTCGTAGGTAATTATTTGAAATGATCACTAAATTCAAATATTTTCTCACAAAAAATTTCTCTCCCTACTTTTAAAAGAAAATGGGTGAATTTTTCACAGTGGGAATAATATCAATAATAAAAGAGTACCTATTAATAGGCAAATTCTTTTAACCGTGTAAGGTTTCAAAGCATATTAAAACATAAAAAATACTCTGCCCTACCCTTACCTATTTTTCATTTGAAGCCTTCCAATATCCATGCAAGAATCATCAAGTTTACATTTGTTACCTCCATTGAAGCGTGGCGTAATTTATAGGCGGTAGCCAAATAGTGCATTACTCTTTACTCACCAGTTGATGGATTTATTTGCATAATATTGAAGTGATAGCCGTCCTCTCCTTTCCAAAATATCAAAGGATATTGGAGTGCGTCGTAAAGTCGGTGGGTTTCGCAAACACGCTGTAAGGTATCGTTCCGTCGTCGAATTACAATATCTCGACGATCATGCTGTTGGTCAACCAAAACAACTGCCATTTCGCTAACAACTGGAGCATTGAAACGTCGCTGATGCTCCCCAGCCGGTGTTCGATCCGCTTTAATTACGACTTTGGCTTCATCCGTTGGCATTTGCTCTAATGCCGTTTTGAACAGTTTGACTAATTCATTATGTTGATGCAGTAAATTTTGCAGGTCTTGAATAACTGGACGTTTGGTACCAGGTACAATTCTATTGCGTTGATCGACTTCGATATTTTCATTGTCCATAAAATAAATTTGCAAAAATTTTGGACTGCTGTCTTGAATTGGCAAAGGGATCCGATTTGATGATATATTTGCCCTTGAATTTTGAACGTGGGCATAAATCCGCCATGAGAAATCTGTTTTGCGCCAAACGAAGTCATTTGAAAACACGAATTATATTTACGGATATTTTGTAGAAAATCCTTCGACGCTGATGTCCTCCCAGAAATATACGATCGAAGTGGCTCCGGTGGCTCTTCAATTAACGGCACACGAACTTTTCCATTGGCACAGCACATTCCAGGTGGTTCAGTACTGAACTTAAGAGCATGACAATAAGTGCACTCCTTATCCATTTGACCAACCAAGACATCTGGATGGGTAGCATAATTGCAAGTGTTGTCATAATTAAATGCCGCTAAATTCCAAACGAAGTGCATTCTTTGGTTGGATACTGCATTTCGTAAGCGCATGGAGTCCAGTCGAACTATACGCTGCGCACTTGTTTCACTTGCTCGTGAATCTGCATTTCGCTGTCGCATGGTTTGCAAACGCACGCTACGTCGTTCAATTGATTCATTCGCTCTTGCAGTAGAGTTTCGCAATCGATTTGCTTCCAGTCGGGCATCGCGCTCTTGACTTGTTTCTAAAGATCGTGCTTCCTCATTCTTTTTGCTGCGGTGCTACGAAATGAGCTTCGACTTCTACGGGGCATTTTGTATACACCTTGTACTATGTGTTCAGAATACGGTATTATTACATTAGAATTGCATCGGTATAGATCATTGTACCACTTACTTTTTGAGCAGCAATTCAAAAACCAAAAGATGATTATGCTTTCGAAAAGACAACAGAACAGATCGATTTTTTCTTATAAACTCGTGCCACATTACTGTCACACGAACGACGACTTTACGATGCGTTTATAGATACAAATACAGTACACACATTTCCAAGTACTTAGGTGTATGTGGTACCATATTTGCAGAAAATTACTAAGTTGTATTGGAACTCGTTAAAATAGGCTAAATGTGAAGAGCTCATACTAAACGTTAGCTTCGAAGGAAGAAAAGAACGACAAATAAAATGAGATGTGAGCTGAACCTGGACAAAAAAATATCTATCGCTTTATTTTTATGAACATGGTTTGTAGCCAGTAAGACACATTTTATCAGAACATAAATATTATTCACATGATAACATTATTTTTAAGCAAATCAATTTGATTTGCTGTATGATTTCAAAATAAAATAAAAAATATCGATGGATAAAAATCGATGTACTTGATTTTGCCAAGTTCTTCCCTCTAGTAACAATGCCCGTGACAGTAAACTCTCATCTATTGGTCTACAAAAATATATTGGTAACTGGATCCAGCATTTTCAGCTGTTTTGTCCGGTTTTTCTTTTATATCAAACTCATGGCCCAGCCGTTTTAATTGATATTGCGTTACTTAAATTTCGAACAATTCTCCCTCTCACTTATATTTGTCAACCCTCCCCCTCTTTCCATGATAATTTGTTTAAGAATATGTGTTTAAAATTTGCACTGAATTATTCAGTTGCTGAACAAAACATATCTTTTCAAGTTCCCACCCTTTCATCCTCTCTACAATCGTCTCTCTATGAATAAATAACATATGTTGCAAATTTGGTTGAATAAGGTCAATGGATTCAAAAGTTACACTTAGTAATCTAAACATCAAACCCTCCCCTCACACCCTCCCCCTTTTACAATAACCTACTCACCTGCACTAAAAAAGTCTCTCTATAGGACAAAGAATATGTGTTCCAAATTTGGTGGAAATCGATCAAGGGGTTCAGAAGTTACACTAAATTGATCGTTATCTAAACACCAACACCTCCCACCACACCCTCCCCCTTTTCCAATAACTCCCCTATCCTCACTATAATTGTATCCTTAGGACAAAGAGTATGTGTTCCAAATTTTGTTTAAATCGGTCCTGGGAGGTGGAAGTTATACTGGTTTTTTCGACTCAAACAGTATCCCTCCTCCCACACCCACCCCCCTTTTCCAATGACCCTCCCACCCCCTTTGTTAACTTCCCCTGAGGATAGAGAACGTGTGTACCAAATTTGGGTGGATTCGGCCTAGTGGTTCAGAAGTAGTTAGCGAACATACATACATAGATTGGTTTTTATATATATAGATTTCAATTGCCTCTGGCAGTTAGATTTTTTTTTCCTCTGGTTGAATTGAACCATGTAGGAATTACAATGTTTGCAACCTAAACTAATCTTAACCTATTTTATACTAAGGGTACAAGGAGTTAATCGTTGCAATAGAAGATTGCAACGATTTTTGTCTAAAATTGGAAATTATTTTGTTGGACATTTGTTGCAATGTCTCAATATTAGAAATTCTATGAAGTTCATTGGTACTATACCACGGAGGCAACTTCAGAATCATTTTCAGAATTTTATTTTGAATCCTCTGAAGTGCTTTCTTTCTGGTATTGCAGCAACTAGTCCATATTGGCACAGCATACAACATGGCAGGTCTAAAAATTTGTTTGTAAATCAAAAGTTTGTTCTCAAGACAAAGTTTTTATTTTCTGTTTATAAGTGGATATAAACACTTAATATATTTGTTACATTTGGCTGATTTTTGTGATTTTTTAAAGTTAGTTTTTGGTCTAGCAGAAGTCCTAAATATTTAGCTTCGCTAGACCAATTAATTGGAACCCCATTTATAGTGACAATATGTCTGCTAGAAGGTTTCAAATAAGAAGCTCTCGGCTTATGTGGGAAAATTATAAGCTGAGTTTTGGAAGCATTCGGGGAAATTTTCCATTTTTGCAAGTAAGTGGAGAAAATATCCAAACTTTTTTGCAATCTACTACAAATGACACGAAGGCTACGCCCTTTGGCTGAAAGACCTGTGTCATCTGCAAACAAAGATTTTTGACACCCTGGTGGTAAATCAGGTAAGTCAGAAGTAAAAATGTTATACAAAATGGGCCCCAGTATGCTGCCTTGGGGAACACCAGCTCTTACAGGTAATCTATCAGATTTAGAATTCTGATAGTTTACCTGCAGTGAGCGATCTGATAAATAATTTTGGATCAGTTTAATAATGTACAGAGGAAAATTAAAATTCATCAATTTTACAATCAAACCTTCATGCCAAACACTGTCAAATGATTTCTCTATATCAAGAAGAGCAACTCCAGTCGAATATCCTTCAGATTTGTTGAGCCGAATTAAGTTCGTAACTCTTAATAACTGATGAGTGGTTGAATGCCCATGGCGAAAACCAAATTGCTCATCAGCAAAAATAGAATTGTCATTAATATGAACCATCATTCTATTTAAAATAATCTTTTCAAACAGTTTGCTTATTGCAGAAAGCAAACTGATTGGGCGATAACTAGAAGCCTCAGCTGGATTTTTGTCCGGCTTCAAAATTGGAACAACTTTGGCGTTTTTCCATTTATCTGGGAAGTATGCCAATTGAAAACATTTGTTAAATAAATTAACCAAAAAGGATAAAGAGCTCAAGGATGTTATCGATCATTTAGTAATCTGCGTTCGATCATTTAGTAGTTTGTCAATAACTCATCCCAGAGGCCTTATTTTAAAATGCATTGTATGGTGGGCTTTTAGTGCGAAGGTTTTTCTACAACTCTCCTCAACAGGTCGATGTTCGAATTCCACGATTAAAGGAGTTACAGTGCTAGTTGCTATACTTATACTAAATAATAACAAAATATGCAATCATTTAGTCTAAGTTACTGCTACTAGCGCTATAGCTCCATTATTGGTGAAATTCAAACAACGAACTGTTAGGCAGAGTTGTAGATATACCTTTGCACTAGATGTCCACCATACAACACATTTTGAAATTTTGACTCTGGAATGAGTTATTGACAAACTACTAAATGATCGAAGGCAGATTACTAAATGATCGATAACATCCTTGAAAGAGCTCTCAGGAAGTTTTTTGATAAGTATGTAGAAAATACCATCATCACCCGGGGCTTTCATATTTTAAAAATTTTCTAGTAATAGATCTCACTTCATCCAAATTAGTTCCCAACGAAGGGTCAAAAACATTATCTTGGTTGAGAATGTCTTCGTTGCTTCGTGTAACCTGATCCTCAATTGGACTAGTGAGACCTAGACTAAAATTATGGGCACTCTCGAACTGCTGAGCAAGTTTTTGAGCCTTTTCGCCATTTGTTAATAAAATTTTATTTCCCTCTTTAAGCGCTGGAATTGGCTTTTGAGGTTTTTTAAGAATTTTCGTTAATTTCCAAAAGGGTTTCGAACTGGGATCCAACTTCGAGACATTATTCTCAAAGTTGGTATTTCTCAGAATAGCGAAACGTTTTTTGATTTCATTTGCAAATTACTATCAACGCGGGATCGCGAGTTTTTTGGTATTGCCTTCGCCTCACATTTTTAAGACGGATCAGTAACTGAAGATCGTCGTCAATAATAATGGAGTTGAATTTAATTTCACATTTAGGAATTGCAATGCCTCTGGCTTCGACAATTAAATTTGTCAAAGATACGAGAGCATTATCAATATCACTTTTGGTATCGAGAGGAATTATTATTTTTTTATTTATTCAGACTAAGGCCGAAGTGGCCTGTGCGGTATATAAGAGTCTTCTCCATTCGGCTCGGTCCATTGCTACACGTCGCCAACCACGCAGTCTACGGAGGGTCCGCAAGTCATCTTCCACCTGATCGATCCACCTTGCCCGCTGCGCACCTCGCCTTCTTGTGCCCGTCGGATCGTTGTCGAGAACCATTTTCACCGGGTTACTGTCCGACATTCTGGCTACGTGCCCGGCCCATCGCAGTCGTCCGATTTTCGCGGTGTGAACGATGGATGGTTCTCCCAACAGCTGATGCAATTCGTGGTTCATTCGCCTCCTCCACGTACCGTCCGCCATCTGCACCCCACCATAGATGGTACGCAGCACTTTCCTTTCGAAAACTCCAAGTGCGCGTTGGTCCTCCACGAGCATCGTCCAGGTCTCGTGTCCGTAGAGGACTACCGGTCTAATTAGCGTTTTGTAGATTGTCAGTTTGGTACGGCGGCGAACTCTATTCGATCGGAGCGTCTTGCGGAGTCCAAAGTACGTACGATTTCCAGCCACTATGCGTCTCCGAATTTCTCTGCTGGTGTCATTTTCGGCAGTCACCAGTGAGCCCAAGTACACAAATTCTTCTACCACCTCGATTTCGTCACCACCGATGCAAACTCGCGGTGGGTGGCTCACATTGTCTTCTCTTGAACCTCTGCCTATCATATACTTCGTCTTCGACGTGTTGATGACTAGTCCGATCCGCTTAGCTTCCCTCTTCAGTCTGATGTAGGCTTCCTCCATCTTCTCAAAGTTACGTGCCATAATATCTATGTCGTCGGCGAAACCAAATAGCTGGACGGACTTATTGAAAATTGTACCACTCGTGTTAATCCCTGCTCTTCGTATTACCCCTTCCAAAGCGATGTTGAATAGCAAACACGAAAGACCATCACCTTGCCGTAACCATCTGCGGGTTTCGAAGGGACTCGAGAATGCCCCTGAAACTCGAACTACGCACATCACCCGATCCATCGTCGCTTTGATCAATCGTGTCAGTTTATCCGGAAAACCGTGTTCGTGTATTAGTTGCCATAGCTGGTCCCGATCGATTGTATCATATGCGGCTTTGAAGTCGATGAATGGATGATGTGTGGGCACGTTGTATTCGCGGCATTTCTGCAGTACTTGGCGAATGGCGAACACCTGGTCCGTGGTGGAGCGTTCGCCCATAAAACCCGCCTGGTACTGCCCCACGAACTCCCTTGCAGTTGGTGCTAGTCGACGGCATAAAATTTGGGAGAGTACCTTGTAGGCGGCGTTCAGCAATGTGATTGCGCGGTAGTTGCTACAATCCAGCTTATCGCCCTTTTTGTAGATGGGACACACGACACCTTCCATCCAGTCCTGCGGCAAAACTTCCTCTTGACAAATCTTGGTAATGACCCAGTGCAGCGCTCTAGCCAGTGCCTCACCACCGTGTTTCCTCTCCTGGTAGATGGTCAACTCCAGGGGCTTTGTTGTTTTTCAGCCGGCCGAACTCCTCCTGGATTTCCTGGAGATCCGGAGCCAGGGAAAATTATGTCCTGCGCGCGTTCTCCCAGGTCCATCACCATACCGCCATCTTCGTCTGCCACATCGCCATTCAGGTGTTCTTCGTAGTGCTGCCGCCACCTTTGGATCACCTCACGCTCGTTCGTAAGAAGGTTCCCGTTTATGTCCTTACACATATCAGGCTGTGGCACGTGGCCCTTACGTGAACGGTTTAACTTCTCATAGAACTTTCGTGTGTTATTAGCGCGGTACAGTTGCTCCGTTTCTTCATGGTCCCGATCTTCCTGCTGGCGCTTTTTCCTCCGGAAAATCGAGTTTTGTCTGTTCCGCGCCTGTTTATATCGTGCCTCGTTCGCCCTCGTGCGGTGTTGCAGCAATCTCGCCCATGCTGCGTTCTTCTCTTCCACTAACTGCTCACATTCGCCGTCATACCAGTCGTTTCTCTGATCCGGGGGCACCGTGCCTAGTGCAGCGGTTGCGGTGCTACCAATGGCGGATCGAATATCTCTCCAGCCATCTTCAAGAGACGCTGCGCCTAGCTGCTCTTCCGTTGGAAGTGCCACTTCCAGCTGCTGCGCGTATTCTTGGGCTAGTCTACCGTCTTGTAGCCGCCCAATGTTAAGCCGCGGCGTCCGACTTCGACGCGTGTTGTACACCGTCGAGAGTTTTGAGCGCAGGCATACTGTAACGAGGTAGTGGTCGGATTCAATATTCGCACTGCGGTAAGTGCGGACATTCGTGATGTCGGAGAAGAATTTACCGTCGATTAGAACGTGATCGATTTGGTTTTCCGTTTCTTGGTTAGGTGATCTCCATGTGGCCTTGTGGATATTTTTGCGAGGAAAGAAGGTGCTTCGGACTACCATTCCGCGGGAGGCTGCGAAGTTTATGCATCGTTGGCCGTTGTCATTCGATACGGTGTGCAGACTATCCGGTCCGATGACCGGTCTATACATTCCTCCCTTCCTACCTGTGCGTTCATGTCACCGATGACGATTTTAACGTCCCGCAGTTGGCATCCATCGTATGTCTGCTCCAGCTGTGCGTAGAACGCTTCTTTCTCGTCGTCGGGTCTCCCTTCGTGTGGGCAGTCGTTGATGATGCTATAGTTGAAGAAACGGCCTTTAATCCTCAGCTTGCGCATCCTTGCGTTGATTGGCTGCCACCCAATCACGCGTTGGCGCATCTTACCCAGCACTATGAAGCCGGTTCCCAGCTCGTTGGTGGTGCCACAGCTTTGGTAGAAGGTAGCCGCTCGATGCCCGCTTTTCCACACTTTCTGTCCTGTCCAGCAAATCTCCTGCAGCGCCACGACGTCGAAGTTGCGGGGATGTAATTCATCGTAGATCATCCTGTCGCAACCTGCGAAACCTAGCGACTTGCAATTCCATGTTCCAAGCTTCCAATCGTGATCCTGTATTCGTCGCCTAGGTCTTATTATATCGAGTCGATTATATCGATTATATCGAGTCGCATTATCTCTTATATTGTTCGTAATGATTGGTTTTCTAGGCGGCTTATTGGGCCTGCGCAAACCTCCTGTCTCGTCGGAGGGCCGTCGTGTCAGGGCTGTTTAGCGTCCCACCTAACACCAGGACTTGGGCTTGTGCGCTTTGAGCGGCACACGGTCGCTTTGGTGGGGCCTACTTGCGGATACATGCAGCTTTTTATAGAGGTTTAACAGGGCCCACTGTCAAACCCCACAACATCCTAGGCAAGCCCCACAACTCGCAGATGGCCTGGGGAGGGATCGTCAAGCCCTTGGACATAGTCCCTGCGTGCCCGTATCGAGAGGAATATCAACATCAAAATTCCTATCGGTATACGTTTTATATAAATCCCAATCAGCCCTATGATAATTGAAAGTAGAGCTGATTGGATTATAAATGGCTTCTTGTGAGATTTCAAATGTCACAGGAAGGTGATCAGAGTCAAAGTCAGCATGAGTTACCAATTACCAAATCAATTGTCGAAGGATTTCGAGTGGATGAAAAACAAGTTGGGCCATTGGGATATTGAATAGTATAATATCCCGCAGAACAATCTTCAAATAAAATGTTGCCGTTGGAATTGCTTTGAGCATTATTCCATGAACGGTGTTTGGCATTGAAGTCACCAATTACGAAGAATTTTGATTTGTTGCGAGTCAGAATTTGAAGATCAGCTTTCAACAAATTCTTTTGCTGCCCATTGCATTGAAAATGCAAATAGGCTGCAATGAAGGAAAATTGACCAAAATTTGTTTCAACAGAAACTCCCAATGTTTCAAAAACTTTGGTTTCAAACGAAGAAAATAATTTATGTTTGATACGTCTATTAATGACAATGGCGACCCCACCACAGGCGCTGTCAAGACGATCATTTCTGTAGATAAAATAATTTGGATCTCGTTTAATGGAGAGTCCTGGTTTCAAATAGGTTTCAGTTATAATGGCAATATGCACATTATGAACTGTTAGGAAGTTGAATAATTTAAGAGATGAGCCAGCCTAGGGCTGAAAATCTCTTTAATAAAGATAAAAAAAAAAAGTTGAATAATTCATCTTCCTTACCCTTTAGAGAGCGGGCATTCCAATTTAGAACTTTCACACAATTATTTAGATCCATTAAAACGGAGTCCGATAACAATTTTTTGTGTGTACTTTATACCAACCTGAACAGCTTCTGGTATGGTATTTGCTTTGAACATTGCATCAATCATGTGATGCAATTGTTCAGTTAAAAAATCAAAATCGGAAGCAGTCATGCTACCTGAATCGGCAACATGACCGTTATTTTCCGTTGGGACATAGGTATAAACCTCATTTTGAGAAGAGAAATTTTGTCTACCAGCAGCGATGTTTGCATACGTAGGTACATTGGAAAAATTGAATTTACTGAAGTGCTTGCTACCCGTTGACGAGCAGCAAAATTTGTTTGTGAATTGTGGTGGGTATGAATTGCTCGACCGGTAACCGGTTTCGAAATTTGAGCGTTTGAAAAGTTTCTACCCGTCGAATCTGGGATCCGATTGGAATTTCTCGTCATCAATTTTGCACGGGAATTCAAAACTTTTTTGCGTGAAGGGCATTCCCAGAAATTGGATTTATGATTGCCTCCACAATTTGCGCACTTAAATTTATTGGAATCTTCTCTCACAGGACATGCGTCCTTGGCGTGAGAGGTTCCACCACAAATCATGTATTTAGCATCCATGTGGACGTCACTCACACTTCTTGGAGTATTGACTGTCCTATTTTTGCTAAACGGCTGAAGTCAGCGCGGCAACTGATAGATTTTTCGACCCAGCAATTTGAGGAATCTGCTCCTAATGTGAACCTTTTTGACTCTGACCAACATGTCGCAAGGATTCACCCATCTGAAAACATTCTTGATCGGGCGCTGGGACGCACACTTGCCCCTAGACTTTATGTGAAGAATGTTGTATAACTTTGGCTCCGTCCCCAGGAAATTAGGTTCGGTTGCAGCAACGTCGGACCGTCTGTGAGCAAGTTGTACGACTGCAGTAAAATGAAAAATAAAATGAGCAGATAAAAAAATTGTTTTTTAAGTGACAGCCTAAGGGGTCCGCCAGAGTAGACGCGACTCACGTAAAAAAAATAACAATCGTTATCAAAAAGCAGTCAAATTGCACTGTCGCGTCGCGTCGCATCGTACGTCGCGTTTACTCTGGCTTCGCCCTAATCCTAGTAAGTAAAATTTCTCTAAACAAGTAAGCTTAAGAACTACAGAAAAAGTTTATATAGAAAAATTGGTTGGAAAAAGCTGCGCTACAATTTTGTAGAACATTTTATGTCAATATTCCGCAAAATAAAAAAAAACACTTTCACTTTTTTTAAAAAATGGCCCACCCTATTTTTCGATAACTTTATAACAAGGGCTCAAGTATCCAGAACAACTTTGTAGAACAGATTTTTTTTCTTAAAGTATAGTTTAGGCCGAAAATGTATCTTTTCTTGTTAATCTTGCAATAGGGTAATAATGATAAGACGTGTTAAAGCCGTAGATTTTTTATTTTTTTATTTTCTCAGAAGGTGTTCTGAAGACTTTTAGGGTTTTCCAATACGCGTGTTTTGTATAAGAACATAGTCTGTATCTTCTTCCGTTTTCAAGTTATATCAATTTACTTGAAAAAAAAAAGTTTTATGTAAAAATGGTAAAACTTGAGATAAAAAAATCACATATCCTTAAGTTTTTGACATAATGGAGAATATGAACTGCTCTTTCAAATGCCGTGTAAACAAATTTTTTGGTCTGCCCTAATCGGAGATATCAAATTTTGAAAAAAAATGTTATTTTGACAGAAAAACGAATATAACTTTTGATCGGAAAAAGATATTGAGCATATTTACCCATCAAAAGCTGTCCACTAATTAAATTCCGAATACGGTGAATCACGGTAACGCTACTGCAACTACACCTGACGAGGCTGCGAACCTTTTTGCGGCATTCTTCCAAAGCGTAATCAATGCAAAACCTCTGCCTCTAGCCCACACAGGACTTCCCAGTCCATGAAATCCGTCTTCCACGCTTTCAGCTCTCCCATCGTGAAATGCTAAAAGCTCTTTGTAACTTTGATGTGTCCACTACCATCAATCAACGGAGTACCTGGCACCGATTCGCTACAACATAAAGGTTCCTCCAAACACACGCGACGCGGCAGTCGCGACGCGATTCTATCGCTTGGCGACAGTGATTCTGTCGCCGTTGGTATGGAAGCGTAAATAGAACATTGCCAGCAGCGACCCAACGATAGAATCGCGACGACTAGTTGTCGCCGTCGCGGCGATGAAATCGCTTAGGTCTGGGGGAGCCTTAATTTATTTATTTATTTATTATTATAGTATACATCAACAGGCTTGTTACTGCCCCAATGATATTTAATTTAAACACAAAAACAAGTAATTCAAGGACACAAACAAATCTCTCATGGTCAAGTGATTAACGTGAACAATACAAAACAAAAATAAAAAATAAAAAAAGCTATCACTAGTTCTGGGCGTTAAAAACAGAAGCGAATCTTCTTTTTAAAATTTCACGTGAGAGATGGAAGTCAAAAACTGATGCCGCACGATTGAAATTTCGTTGCAAGCCAATTATTGCGCTTGCCAGTCCATAATTTGTCCTACGATACGGTGGTCGTAACAAAACATTATTTCGCAGCATCCGTGGCCTGACATTCAGATCGATGAGTTGGAGAATGGTCTCACAATCTGTTCTACCTTGGAGAACATCGGCGATGGTCAAAGCTCTGGAAACATTTCTTCGCACTCTGAGGGTTTCAAGCGACATCGGCTCTCGTAGCTGGGTAATCGAAAAGGGTCTCTCCAAGGCAGCCTTCGAAGCGCAAAACGAAGAAACCGACGCTGAATCGATTCGATGCGTTCTTCGCCGTTATTATAAAACGGACTCCAAACTGCAGAGCAGTATTCTAATGTGGATCGTGCTAGCGAATCTTTCGCAATTCTGAAAATGACTCCAAGAGATCTAGATGCCTTATCGACGATGTAAGAAATATGATGTTTATAGCTCAACTGCTCGTCCAAAATAACTCCCAAGTCTTTCACATGATGAACACGTTCGATCTTCGTACCTTGCAGTGCATAATTGTAGATAATCGGCAGCCTCTTTCGCGAAAACGTAATAACGGAGCATTTCTCCGGGTTGATAACCATACAGTTTAAACTGCACCAGTTAACCACAGCATCTAGTTGTTTTTGCAGAGTCAGACAGTCCGCTATTGATCCAATCTTTAGGTACATTTTAAGGTCATCAGCGAATGATAGCTTTGGTGTTTCAATAGCAAAATGTACGTCATTAAAATACAGCAAGAAAATCAATGGTCCTAAGTGGCTACCCTGAGGAATGCCGGACGTCGCATAGAAAGTAGATGACATACAATCACCTATGACAACTGTAAGTTGGCGGTCAACTAAGTAGGAATGGAACCACTCGAGAAGATTGCCGCTGACACCCAGCCTGTCCAGTTTGGCGATGGTAATAGCATGATTGACTTAATCGAAAGCAGCAGAAAGATCGGTGTAAACAACGTCAGTTTGAGTCCGTTCAGTCATACTATCAGTGATGTACGATGTCAAGCATAGTAGATTTGTCGTCGTCGAGCGCCCAGCATAAAACCCATGTTGGTCCGAGCAAATTATCTGTTTACAGTTCGAAACCATCGGATCAAACACCACCAGCTCAAAAACTTTCGATGCGGCACTTAGCGAAGTTATACCTCGATAGTTGTTAATGTCACGCTTACTTCCTTTCTTATAGACAGGGTACATCTGGGCCGACTTCCAACACGATGGAAACGTACCACTTGAAAGCAGCGATGAAGGAATTCCGTCAGGTCCTGAATTGAACGAGGTTTTTAATCGCGAGATGGCATCTGAAATTGTCGCATCAGTTAGGTCGATGTTACTAATCACTCGATTAGACAATGGGACATTTTCTGCAGCAAGTGATATACGGTCAGCAGATAATTCCTCGTCCGAAAACACACTGGCAAACTTGGAACTGAAGAAGTTGCAGATTTCTTGTTGTGACGAAGCGGTGACACCGTTAAAGACCATGGAGGATGGTAATCCGGACTCCTTACGCTGCTCATTCACAAAATTCCAGAAGGATTTCGGGTGAGTTTTGAGCCTTCGTTGGATCCTTCTCTGGTATCGTTGGTAGCAGGATTTGCTCAAGCGCTTGTATTCATGGTTTAGTTGAACGTAGTGCTGTTTCAACGTTAATGTACGTGACCTTGTAAATCTTTTGAAAGCCGCCCGTTTAGTAGTCTTTAAGGATTTGAGTTCCCTCGTCATCCACGGTGCGCTAGGGGCAGCGCGAGCAGTCTTCTTCGGTACGTGTCTGTCGATTACGTAAGATAACACGTGTGAAAACGTTTGTGCCGCAGCGTTGACGTCAACGGGGTCTAGAACTCGCTCCCAATCCAAATTAGAAAGTACGTCTGCAATTCCACGATGATCAGCTTTCCGGTAATTATATGAGACAGCAGTGGGAATAATAACAAAATCGTGATCCGCATTGCTCTCAATCGCAACGATCAGCGGAGTATGGTGTAGCGCCAGTTTCACCAACGGTACAGGAGCAGCAGCGATGTATGGAGCCAAATCACGGTCGCTGACGAAGCAAAGATCCAAAGATCGATTGTTCTCGTTCCTGGTGCCGTTAATCTGTTGCAAGGTAGCAATGCTGTAGCCATCGAGAAGCTTAATGGCTCCGGCATGAAGAGAAGAGATCGCATAGTCAGGTTGGAAGAAGCCACTATGCGTTGGAATCCAAGCAATGCCCGCTAGGTTGAAATCACCAAAGATCATAACATCGTCATATGGGGCAGCTGAGTCGTTTACGGATGTAACCGAACGACAGTGTGACTCGATTAGCTGAATGTCTCGAGTCCGATCCGGTGGTATGTAAACTGCACAGAGTTTCAATTGTCGGTATCCAAGCTCTATAGCTAACCAAACTTGTTCGACTGAATTCCAAGTGTCATCCTCGATGGCTTTCGATTTCAGCCTAGAACTCACTGCAATGAGGACACCACCTCCGGTTGTCTTCCTGCTGTTATTATCGTTACGATCACAACGGAATACCTCGTAATCGTCACCGAATATGTAACTGGAGACAGTTCGACAGTCAAGCCATGTTTCGGTCAGGATGATTATATCGTAGCATAAGTCCGAAACAGCTATACGATAATCATTGATAAGGCTATTCATACCACCTACGTTCTGGTAGTAAATGGAGATACACGAATTACGTTGTCCGGGAGTTGTAACACTAGAAAACAGTACTCTGTCAGGTAGTGAATCATTCGAACGTTGTTCATACTTGCCGATCACAGGAGCTCGGAAGACCCCATCCCTCACCCCAAACGCAGGACCAGGACGACTGATGAACGCTGGCAGCATTGGCTCGACTGCGTTGGGGGGGTCAGGGGCTCCCTCAATACTAACGGCAAGTGTGCGTCCCGGTGTTGAGTCGAAAACGGATCCAGAAGAAGTAAGATCTGGACCAGATAGTCTGGTGAGTTGGTTGCCTAAGTCCGATAGAGATGGAGCATCCAGCAATAAAAAGCGATCGGCATCGGGTTGCGGAGCCAAACAAAAATGGGTAGAGAGTGTGCCGGAGATTGTTGTATCGAGGTATATGGAGTCAATCTGGAACGTGTTAACTCGATTGAGGGCGGGTGCAGTATCATGCTTTGCTTCGGGCGGACATATACTAAAGTAAGCTTTACCTGGACCAGTCAGTCGGTTGAGCTGGTGTCCTGAATCCAATAGAGATGCTCTCCAACAAGATGAACTGAAACTGAAGAAGCGTTGTGGAAGATAGCACAGTCGGACTCATTTCCTGAAGAAATCGCTGCACTTTCAGTCACGAGAGGATTTTCACCCAACGCCCGACATGAGCGCGCTGCTAAGTTAAGCTTTATTTATAAAAACTGGACCTTTCTTGATGCAAATGAAGTACTTCGAATACGTGGGAGAATCGGTGCTGCTGCTTTTGCGCATACCGAAGCTAAGTACCCAGCCATTCTAGACCTAGACCACATCTAAAATTACGTT
This sequence comes from Armigeres subalbatus, assembly GCF_024139115.2. NCBI lineage: Eukaryota > Metazoa > Arthropoda > Insecta > Diptera > Culicidae > Armigeres > Armigeres subalbatus. The sequence continues at coordinate 312,144,070 of NC_085140.1, forward strand.
TCTCCTTACAGACTGGTACCATCGCCGATTCCGCCATGCCAATCGTGAAACCACCATCAACGAAATGCGTCAACGGTTCGAAATTGCGAAGCTCCGATCATTGATCCAAAAGGTCACCAAAGACTGTATGACATGCAAAGTGATGAAAACCGCCCCTAGCCCGCCAGTGATGGCTTCTCTGCCCGGCTGCAACCTTACGTTCGACCGTTCACCTACGCCGGACTAGACCACTGATAGTAAAAGTTGGGAGAAATCAGGTGAAAAGATAGGTAGCTCTGTTTACCTCCCTTACCATTCGGGCGATACATCTAGAGGAGGTTCACAGCCTTTCAACAGAGGCTTGCATAACCTAGCAAACACAAGATCGTATATCATAGCGAATAAGTGTATAAAGTGGGGGCCATATACGTACACTTTGCATGCGGTTAAATGGAGGAATGAGTCTATATCGCCTCCACCTTGTACACTTATTCACTAGCATATGCGACTTCGTGCTGGCTGGGAATAGCTGTCCGACGTTTCGTAGCACATCGCGGTTTTCTTACGGAATTTTATACGGACAATGGAACTTGTTTCCAAGGCGCGAGCAAAGAGATGCAGCGGGAGATGACAACGGCTCGCAACAAGGTGCTGGCCACCACGTTCACAACAGCTAGCACGCAATGGCGTTTTATCCCACCTGCTCCTCCTCATATGGGTGGCGCTTGGGAGCGCCTGTTAAATCGGTTAAAGTAGCGATGAGATCGGTCGTCGAAGCGCCACGCATACCAGATGATGAAGTACTCGAGACGGTACTACTTGAGGTAGAGTCCCTAATCAACGCCCAGCCACTTACCTACATTCCACTTGAATCTGCAGACCAAAAAGCAATCCCCCCCCAATCATTTTCTATTGGGATCATCTAACGGCAAAAAGGTTGAACCGTTCGCACCAATTGCAAACCCAGCGGTACTACGCAGTGGGTGGAGGCTTGCACAGTATATAACGGAGACATTCTGGGCTAGGTGGCTACAGGAATACCTTCCAGTCATAACTCGGCGTGCAAAATGGTTTGAAGAATTGAAAGATATTGCGGTAGGATATTTGGTTCTAGTTGTGAGCGGAACGACAAGGGACCAGTGGATCAGAGGGCAAGTGGAAGCAGTAATTCCAGGGCGAGACGGACGTGTACGGCAAGAATGTGGTTGGACAGCATTCGGAGTTCTGCGGCAATCGACTGTGAAGTTGGCGGTTTTCGACGTGCGTGGGTGCAGTGAACCTTTGTCAGGAGTTCCAGCGGGCCTGAAGATATAACAAGGGTCACGGAAGGGGGTATGTCGCGACGAGACACCCTTGTTTTGAGCCTACCTCTTTCGGACAACGGACACAAGTAAGACTAATGAACTGCTCTTCCATGTATAAGTACGAGATTATAAACGACTACAATTGTGAGAAGAAGATAAACAATGATTTGGCAGTTTACTGTTCTATAGCTATATTACTATTTCTAGCCAGGAAACCCTCCATGGGTGTTTCATTTTAGAATAAGAAGAATATTCGACTCGATTAAGTCGTGATACGATTCCAGTCCATGAAAGTCACCAAAATTGTGAGTAGTTGTTTGGAAGTTTGTAAAAATAATCAGAAATTAATAAATTGAATTTTTAGCTAAAAGCTTACCAGAAAACAAACTACGGTCTGCTATTTGGATTTGGTAATCCCCACAACAAGACGGTTGAAACTAAAAAGATTATTGGTCCACGACATCCTCAAAGGATACATAGATTGCTCGGATCTTCTCTCGGAGACCCAACTCATTGCTCCTAGTCCTAGGTTATGGCACGCTTCTCTCATCGCTGTCCTCATTCACTTGACAAATTATGGGTATAACAGCCCTTCAAGTTCCTGTTCGAGAAATTTCAACGTTGTGTGTGATATGTTTGATTGTAATATTTCTAAGCATTGCTTCAAAACTAGGATTAAGAATGTAGTTTAATTTAAGTCTGTACGATACCATCGAAGACGATTCAATAAATAAATAAATAAAATAAAAATTATTCTCGGTATTTTAGTAGCCGAGTAAAGTAATGTGAGGTGAGTAGAGTACGACAAATGAATTTATGCTACCAGTAAGCTGAGACGAGCCATGTGCAATGTTCAACTCGCCTTACCTTACTGGTAGAATGATTCCGTTTGGGTTTCCAAAACTAAATGAAACCAATTTATACAATATCATATCTGAACTATGAATATGTTAAATTTTAACTGATAGGTGTTCAGATCAATTTGCTCCTCCTTTTAATTTCAAAGTATATTTTGCTCACGTTGATGTGCAAGGCAATGTTTTAATCAACTGATCGACTATTGGTTTCAGCTTCGGTTTATTATGATATATATCAATGTTTGGATAGTAGTGCGAATCCAATGGTAAATCACTACAAAACAACGTGAACTTTGTTTAACGTGCATAAAATATTCGAGAATGATCTGGATTTTTAGAAACAATGGGTAAAAGTATCAAAGGAATTTGGCCCCGCCATTGTAGTAGTGCTTCTACCCTAAAATTTTGAAGAAAATGCGACCAAAAATGATTTAATGGTGACCATTTTTGTGTATGTCATTTTTATTACAGTACAGTCTTCCATCGTGGCCCATCCGGAGTTGCAACTACGGGTGATCAGTAATTCTCAAGTTTCTTGACTGACTACTTGTGTTCTGCATGTTCGGATTGTTCTTATAACACTCTAGAGTTTTTTTTCAACATCTACATACAACATGACTTCTATTTTGCTTAAATTATGACCAATGATTCGCGCACTGTGAAGCAAAGCATTGCGAAGGAAAATGGAAAAATAATGGCTATTTACATCAGGACATGGTCTATCCTGTCATGATGGTTAAGCCTAGTTCCCACTTCAAGGTGCAGTAGAGTCTAACTGCTTTGCTACACAGGAAAGTTAGAAAGGAAACTTCAACTAAGACGATGGGCGGGAAGCAAAGATAAACCTGTGACGTCGGTCGATTTGCTCTCGCTGTGTCTTGTAGTAAGTTGGGTTGAATAAGTACCTTACTGGCACTAGCGTGCGTGGGATTAACTTTCGAGGGAGGATATATTTTGACTGAACTGGACACATACGATTCAGACCACCCTCATCATATATCGAAAGATACAGCCTCCATATTAAATGTGTACACATCTACAGTTGCATACTCTTTGTGTACAAAAATAGGTTCGAAAGGATGTCGAATGTCTATTTTTATGATTCCCTATTGGCAATCCTCCAGGCAGCGCTGAACGATTGGACTGATCTTTGTTGGTTATTCCTCTCCAGAAGGACCTGACTGCCCATCCCGTTGAAGTACAGTGTAGCCACTGAGTAGACAAGGCCGAGATGGCATTAAATCCCATAATTTATGTGTATTTTTATATCGGGAACTTAACGACTCCGGGATGGACGCTGCTCCACAGTGTGGTGGCCTTCGTCATCTTTGTTATCGTTGTGGAGGAAAACGAAAAGACAAGGAAGGGGTGGTTCGCTGCGGTTGAGAAGCCGATGGTCGATGTTTGTTTACAGTTGTTTCTGAAGGTATATCTTTTAAAGTGGATTTTCCTTTCTAAGAGACGTCCTTGACCTGGAAATATCAAGCGAATTAATAAATTGGTTGATCCCGAATCAATAGTGGAAATACTTCTTCCCGCACTGCCGTATCGGGGATTCGTATTCGATATGCGCTTCCACGGTTATTAATGGCGAGGTTCATATACCAAATCTCGCCTAACTTTTCAAAAGGACCTTACTGACATTTTTTTACATTTGTATACAATGCTGTGCCCTTATTCCAATCAGCACCTAATTCCGTTCAGACAAAACAAGTAATAAATGATAAAAAATATATGACTAAAACTGACATAAAATTATCGTTGTATTTTTCTGTTCCGAGTTTTGTCAGGGAAAGTTTTCCGTCGATAATTCTCCACTGTCAAAACAATTTCCGTAATTGGGTTTACACTTCAGAATGGTACATATTAGCCACCCTATAACCAGAGACCGGCGGAGTGAAAAACTGTCGAAATGGCAACGTATGAAAATGCATGAAATCGTGAAAATAATACTGGCATCACTTGAACTTTTTGCTTCCTTCTTATGGATGCAAAATGTAAACAAGTCGAAATGGAACCGCTTTTGACGGTTCGATTGTAAACAAGATGGCGTCTTCGCCGATCTCTTATTGTAGTATTTCTAGTACATATAATGAGTGAAACGTTTCGATAGGGTTTTGGTTCGGATTTCTTTACACAAACACACATGAGCGACAAGAGGGAAAGATAACGGGAAGAGGGAGAAATAGCGAGAGAAAAGGGAGAGAGTGAGTGAGAGAGATTGAGTGGGAGAGAAAGAAATAGGAAATGAGTGGGAGTGAGTAATTGAGTGACTGAGTGAGAGAGTGAGTATGAGTGGGAGTGAGTAATTGAGTGACTGAGTGAGAGAGTGAGTGTGTCAAAGCGAGGGTGATAGTAAGAGTGTGAGTGAGTGAGAATGAGCGAGTGAGATGAATGAGTGAGTGAGTGAACGAGTGATTGAGTGAAAATGAGTGAGAATGTATGTGTGTGATTTAGTGAGTGAGTGAGAATGAGTATGTGTATGAGATTGAGTGAGAGTGCGTGAGTGAGAGAGAGAGTAAGTGAGTGAGAGCGAGTTAGTGAGTGAGAGAGTGGGAGTAGGTGATTTTTTTTTTTTTTTTGCAAGGGTTAAAGGCCATCAAAAATCTGCGCGACAGACACCTCGAGCATCCACACTATGCTCGAAGGCGAACAGGGATGGGCTCCTCCCGACCTGCTAAAAATGTGCCTCCCGGATAAACCGGGTCCCTTATCCTCCTTGCCTCGATCCCCCGGGACCACGGGATGCTGCGACTACTTCGGGGGGCTGTGCTCATGCACTTCTTCTAAAATTCCGGCCCTAGCTTAGGCTAGTTCGCCGACTGGCTTGCTGAGATCCACCGCTACGTCTCGATCCCCCCGCGGTTGGGCCCCAAACTTCCTCACTCGAATCCTCCTGACTTCCCCGGCGTCGGGGTGGTCCACCAGTTCCGGTGAAGGAAACTTCCGCACTGATGGTGCCCCGACTACCGGCGGCTATCGCAGGGGACGCTTTCGCGCATTGCGCCGACTTCGTCTTCGGGTTGCAGAGGTGGTCCGACAGTTCCGGTGGTGGATAACGTCCGCACTGGCGGTGCCCTACATACCCGAAGCACTTCCTTCTTCTTTCTTCAGCAGGTTGACGGTTCGAGTGCCGAGGTCGGTCCGACGATTCCGGTTGGCAGAAGACTTCCGGTTCGCTGGCGCCCCGACGACTCGAGACCCAACACTGCTCACTGTGCTGGATTTTGCTCCAAACCGACGCTTACTTGCTGGTCCCTTCTCCATCGACGCTGCAGCTCTGACATTATTTGTGTCACGACTCTGGTTACCGCATGCCACGTACCTTCATCGCGACACATTCGCTCTGCGATGTTGTCCGCCCTTACGGCAGGCATTCTCCTACGTGCCTCCGCAAACCTCGGGCAGTCGAATATCACGTGCTCTGGAGTCTCCTCTACGTCGATACACGCCGGGCAGAATGGCGATGACGCATGGCCACACCGGTGCAAATATTGGCGGAAACAACCGTGTCCGGACAGGAACTGTGTGAGGTGAAAGTTCACCTCACCATGCTCCCTGTTCACCCACGTCGACACATTGGGGATGAGCCGATGGGTCCACCTTCCATTATCCGCATTGTCCCACTCCTGCTGCCACTTCACCATAGAGTCCAGTCTCACCGCCTTCCTCACATTTCTGGTATCCCTCCGTTGGTAGCACTCGATGTCCTCTGCTAGGGTTATGCAGACTGGAATCATCCCTGCGATAACGCAAACTGCCTCCGACGAAATAGTTCGGTACGCACTCGCGACTCGAATGGCCATTAGACGAAACACGCTATTCAGCTTCCTCCGGTTACGTTTCGTCTTGAGCGCAGCTCCCCAGGCTGGAACTCCGTACCTTAGTATCGAGGATGATACTGACGCAAGAAGACGCCTACTGCTGCCTTTCGGACCGCCGACGTTCGGCATGATCCTTGCTAACGCACTGATCATTTGAGCCGCCTTTTCACAGGAATAGTCCACGTGGGTGTTGAAGTTCAACCGGTCATCAATCATCACACCTAGATGTCTCAGAGCCCGCACCGACGGGATGTCGTGCCCACCAATGGTAATCTGCATCCGCTGGATTACTTTGCAGTTGCTGACCAGCATCACTTCCGTTTTGTGATGAGCCAGCTGCAGCTTGACTCCATTCATCCAGGTTTCTACTGCGTCGGTCGCTTCCGCCACCAGCATTTCCACCTCCTCCAGTGACTCACCGGTTATCGTTAGGACGACATCATCCGCGAATCCGTAAATCTTTACACCTTTGGGCAACTTCAGCATCAGCACCCCGTTGTACATCACATTCCATAACGTCGGGCCTAGTATGGACCCTTGTGGAACGCCCGCCGTAACCCTGATCGACTTCTGCCCCGAGTTCGTGTCGTAAACCAGAATCCGGTTCAGGAAGTAAGGATCTTACACAGCAAGTCGGGGATTCGCATTCCATGCAGCGCTGCGGCGATGGCCTCCCAGCTGGCAATTATTGAACGCGTTTTTGACGTCAATCGTCACTACCGCGCAGAACCGATTGCCGCTCCTCTTCTTCTTGGACGCCCTCTGCATCTTCAATGACTGTCCTGATTGCATCCACAGTCGATCTGCCTTTGCGGAATCCGAACTGTTTTTCCGATAAGCCAGTCTCACCCTCCGTGAACTGTGTAAGCCTATTAAGGATAACCCTTTCCAGAAGCTTCCCCAGTGTATCCAGCAGACATATGGGCCTATACGATGCTGGATTCCCCGGCGGTTTTCCTGGTTTCGGCAGCAGCACCAGTTTCTGGATCTTCCACGTGTCCGGAAAATTACCGTCTACTAAACACTTCTGCAGCACCATCCTGAACAGATCCGGGAACGCCAAAATCGCGGATTTTAGAGCCACATTTGGAATTCCATCCGGACCCGGAGCTTTTTTCAACTTCAAACCTTTCGCCACTGATAATAGCTCGTCATTGGTGACTTGCATACCTGCAGCGGTTACTCGGTCTTCATCATCGTACGGCGTACGCGGCCACGTCGTAGAACCATGCTGCGGGAAAAGACCGTCCACGATGATCTTCAGCTTGTCTGGACACAGTGGGAGTAGGTGAGTGAGAGAGTGAGTGAATGAGAGTTAGTGAGTGAGTAAGTGAGTATGAGTGAATGAGAATGAATAAGTGAGTGAGTGAACGAGTGATTGAGTGAGCTAGATTTAGTGAAAAGTGAGTGAGTGAGTGAGTGAGAGTGAAATAGTGAGTGAGATTGAGCGAGTGAGTGAAAATGAGTGTGTGTCAGATTGAGTGAGTGAGAGAAAGAAAGTGAATGAGTAAGAGTGATTGAATCCGAGTTAGTGAGTGAGTGAATGAGAGTAAATGAGAATGAGTGAGAGTGAGTGAGAGTGAGTGTGAATGAGAGTGAGTGAGTGATTGAGAGTGATAGAGTCAGAATGATTTAGAGCGAATGAGTAAGTAAGCGAGTGAGTGAGGGAGAGAGAGAGTGAGCAAGTGAGAGAGGATGCCTGAGAGAAAGTGAGTGAGTGAGAAAGAGAGGTGGCCGTCTTACTACTCACGATTTTTCACTTCTCGTTCAAACTTTCTAATTTTTATTGCTCACTTTTCACTTTCCACATCTCACTACTCATTACTAACATTACTCTTTTTACTTCTCATTCTCAATTCCCATCCCACTGCTCACTGTTCACTCACTGTTCTCATTGATCACTGTTCACTTTTCTTTTCTCACTCCTCATAATTCAGTTCAAATTTTTCACTCCTCGTTATTCACTTCTCGCGTCTCATTCTCAATACTCACTACACTACTCATTTCTCACTTCTCACTACTCAACTCTCACTTTTAATTTTACTCTTCTTACTTCTTATTCTCACTGCTCACTTCTCACTACTCATTGCTCTCTGCTTACTTCTCATTTTTCATTTCTGGCTTCTACTACTCGCTAGTCAGTTTTTTCTTCACCGTACACTTTTCCCGCGATTTGGTTTACACTTCGGGAAATTATTTTTTCGTGTAGATTTCTTCTCCTGTCATCGGAACCGCAAATCTCGCACCCATTTAAATTATAAGGTAGACCAAATCCCGGGACACGTTTATCGAAATGTATATTAGCTTATACGTGATACGGGAAGCACGAATACTTATCGAATCGTCATCATTTTCATCATTGAATGCTCAGTTTTTTTTACAACAAATATTATTTTGAAAAAGTATCACCGGCGCGTGCTTACTCGCAATTTACATGCTGATACATTTACTGTTACATCAAACAATCGAAGTACGCCGCTCCAAAATTACGAGGTGATAATGCTAGAAGTAGACAAAAGATAACACGGTGTGTAGCGCCTGTATAGGAAATAAGATATCCACATTATTTTATTCGAATAAAATCGGATGAATTAAAAAAATAGATATATTTTCCTAGCAATATATCTCTCGCGCTTAGTTTCATAGGGGCGTAACTGTATTGATCGATTTCTCTTAATCGATTTTATATTTTGTTAATAACTCAATTGTTTTAAAAGCTACAACCGTGATTATTGATTCTGGTGCAAGATACAGTCATCCTTTGTTACATCAAACCATTAAATCATCGACAAACTAGAGCAATTCGGTACAATCACGGGGATGACAAGCTACGCCATCTTTGTCACATCTTTTCTGAATCACCAATACGAGTGCACTGCGAATGCAACATAAACAATTGCGAGGGTGAAAATGATATAAAACGAACAAAGGCATAGACAGTACCTTGTGCAACTAGCATTCTAAATAATTAAGCAAATAAGTTGAACATTCTTAAGTATGAAGCATGGAATCGAGTGTAAAATTGTTCCAATTGAAAATTCGTTAAATTTTTCTTTATTTTCTCATTATTGTAAAATTTTGCATTATTGAGTGGTACGGGTTATTTGCATCATATTCTCCTGTAAAAACGAAAACATTCAAAATTCACGCACATACTATTGCAAAATAAATAAGTATTGGGGTTATTTGACACTGGGGGATAAATTTATCCCCCAAAAAAGAGCGAACAGGCAAACCTGTCAAAATCCATAGTAAAAAAAATGGATGTCGCTCCGCTGGTTACAATAATAAAAAGAAAACATCGACGAAGATAAATCGATCAATACAGTTACGCCCCTATGAAACTAAGCGCGAGATCTTAATCCTTTTTGTTTAGTTTTATGAAAAAAAAATCTATATAATAAAAATGGAATGGTCTGTGTTCGTATCCGCATAACACGAAAACGGTTGAATAGATTTTATTCATTCCTTCAGTAGATATCTCGCGCTTAGTTTCATAGGGGCGTAACTGTATTGATCGATTTCTCTTAACCGATTTTATATTTTGTTAATAACTCAATTGTTTCAAAAGCTACAACCGTGATTAACGATTCTGGTGCAAGAGACATTAATCCTTTATCACACCAAAGCATTAAATCATCGACAAACTAACGCAATTCGCTACAATAATAAAAAGGAAACATCGACGAACAGAAATCGATCAATACAGTTACGCCCCTATGAAACTAAGCGCGAGATATGTTTGTTATCCTTTCCGACGGGTTTATATGATATTTCCTCAGTCGATGATCATTAGTTAAGTTGAGTAAATCATAAAATACTAAAATAAAGATTCGTATGGACATTTTGCATGAGCAGTTCACAGCGCGCATTTTCGCCTACTATGCAGGACAACGTCTGCCGGGTCGACTAGTACTGAATAAATATTGATCTATTCCAACATTTATCCAAGCCTTTTTCTCCTAGTCAAACAATTGACATAAAATTGCTTTATTTTATAAAATTGACTACTTTCTGGTCCAAATTCCGGTCACTTGATTTTGATTTTCTTCCTTTTTCCGACAGGTTAGCGAACGTGTTGTATTCCGCAAGCTTGATGGCCATGATTTTTTACCTTTGCGGGGTGGATAGCGAAACGCTTGGTCAAATAGTCCATCTCGATGCTCTTCTTACGGAGCCATGCGTCCAAAGCTCGAATTTTAATATCACTTTCAATTTGCGATTCATCGGAAAGAACAAATATTCAACAAACAAAAAAATATGATTTAAGACTTAACATATGAGTACATCGAATGCAGGATAAAACAAACCAATACCTTCATGAGCTTCTGAGTAGTATCACTATGAAAATGGATAAATTATTTTCGATACAGTCCTTTTTTAAAAAACTATTTTCAATAGAGATCAAAGATCCGGTTCACCAGATCAGCAAATTATTTGACCATTTGTAAGGAAATGATAAAATGAAAAGAAGAGGTGAAATTATTGTCAGTACGGTTGAAAAGTGTGAGCCTGAATGATGAACGTTTCACTATTTTGCATTCTTCTTGTGTTTTGTTCTAAGGATCCGAGCTGGTTGAAAGATCCGAATCATTTGAATGAATGACTCAGATTTGATCCATTCATGAAAGTGATCCGTTTTTCCCATCTCTAATTTTCAAGGTGTTCTTCACAAAAAAATCTTATCTCAACACTTGGATCAGATAGAGGTTTGCTATACGCAAAGCTTTTTGTAATGGAATATTCTACAGCTTCACTTATTGTATCTATTTTTTCGGAGAAGAAAATTGGTAACTTACTTCTAGGGTGATTAATAATCAAACTTTTCATTTTGAAAGATGCGTTTGTGCATGCCTAAAAAGTTCTTAGAAGAGACCGAACCTTTAAAAGCCATTCAGTTTTGATCGTGAAATCGAGTGTTTCAAACTCCAATACATTGGACACTTCTTCTGAACGTGACATACCCAATCCACTCTTGCCGTCAAGGGATTTCACATGTCGACTGTTTGATATTCCACGAATTTTGTTTAAAAATCTGCAGAATGCATCAGACGATATTTCAGTTTTATTCTTCATATATGCACAGCCTACAACGATGCTGGGTCATTAGGCTGAAGGTCATTAGGCCGAAGGTCATTAGGCCGTATGGTCATTAGGCCGAATGGCCATTAGGACGAATGAGAACTAGGGAGTGAGATGTGAGTAGTGCGAAGTGAGGAAGAAGTAGAATGGAGAAGAAGTAAGAAAGAGGAAGGAAGAAGGATGAAGAAATAAGGAATAAGGAATAATGGAGAAGGAATAAGGAAGAAGGAAGAAGGAAGAAGGAAGAAGGAAGAAGAAAGAAGGAAGAAGGAAGAAGGAAGAAGGAAGAAGGAAGAAGGAAGAAGGAAGAAGGAAGAAGGAAGAAGGAAGAAGGAAGAAAGAAGAAGGAAGAAGGAAGAAGGAAGAAGGAAGAAGGAAGAAGGAAGAAGGAAGAAGGAAGAAGGAAGAAGGAAGAAGGAAGAAGGAAGAAGGAAGAAGGAAGAAGGAAGAAGGAAGAAAGGAGAAGGAAAACGGAAGAAGGAAGAAGGAAGAAGGAAGAAGGAAGAAGGAAGAAGGAAGAAGGAAGAAAGAAGAAGGAAGAAGAAAGAAGGAAGAAGAAAGAAGGAAGAAGAAAGAAGGAAGAAGGAAGAAGGAAGAAGAAAGAAGGAAGAAGGAAGGAGGAAGAAGGAAGAAGAAAGAAGAAAGAAGAAAGAAGGAAGAAAGAAGAAGGAAGAAGGAAGAAGGAAGAAGGAAGAAGGAAGAAGGAAGAAGGAAGAAGGAAGAAGGAAGAAGGAAGAAGGAAGAATGAAGTAGGAAGAAGGAAGAAGGAAGTAGGAAAAAGGAAGAAGGAAGAAGGAAGAAGAAAAAAGGAAGAAGGAAGAAGGAAGATGGAAAAAGGAAGAAGGAAGAAGGAAGAAGGAAGAATGACGAAGGAAGAAGGAAGAAGGAAGAAGGAAGAAGGAAGAAGGAAGAAGGAAGAAGGAAGAAGGAAGAAGGAAGGAGGAAGAAGGAAGAAGGAAGAAGGAAGAAGGAAGGAAGAACGAGGAAGACGGAAGAAGGAAGAAGGAAGAAGGAAGAAGGAAGAATGAAGAAGGAAGAAGGAAGAAAGAAGAAGGGAGAGTGAAGAAGGAAGAAGGAAGAAAGAGGAAGGAAAAAGAAAGAAGTAAAAGGAAGAATGAAGATGGAAGAAGGAAAAAAGATGAAGGAAGAAGGAAGAAGGAAGAAGGAAGAAGGAAGAACAAAGAAGGAGGAAGGAAGAAGGAAAAAGGAAGAAGTAAGATGGGAGGAGGAAGAAGGAATAAGGAAGAAGGAAGAAGAAATAAGGAAGAAAGAAGAAGGAAGAAGGAAGAGGGAAGAGGAAGAAGGAGAAGGAAGAAGGAAGTAGAAAAAAAAGGGAGAAGGGAGGAGGAAGAAGGAAGATGGAAGAAGACAGATAGATGAAGGAAGATGCAAGAAGGGAGAACGAAGAAGGGAGAAGGAAGAAGGGAGACGGGGTGAGGTGAAGAAAGAATTTCTCATTTTTCACTTTTCGCTTTTTTCTACTAATTCGGCCTAATGGCCATTCGGCCTAATGACCGTTCGGCCTAATGACCATTCGGCCTAATGACCTTCGGCCAAATGGCCTTCGGCCTAACGGCCTTCGGCCTAATGGCCTGACACCGCCTACAACAGTAAGCACCAATCGGGATTTGAACTATTTTAAGAAAGAACCGTCCTTGTGATGTTTGTATTCAGAAGTCAGTTAATGAATAAATGTTAATATTATTAAATTCGTTCCTTTCTTTCACCTTTAAGTCATTAAAATAGAATCGTCCAATTTAAGTCCCTATCATCCAAGCGTTTCATCGTCCCAATTGTGTTCGCCGTTGCTCTTTACTGGGATCGAAAATTATTTCTTTTCATCCTCCGATAAATTCCAATCGCGCAAATTTTTTCCGTTCATAAAAATAAGCTTATCAATTATTAATGGCACACCAGTCAACATGCTCGAAATCAATCAACGGATGAAGTTCTTCTTTCATCACTTCCGGCCCACCTCGCCAGTCAGTGGAGAGCTGCATTGGGCGGTCGGACAGGGTCTGCTTTGTAGTAAGCGACAGTGAGACCGGATGGCGTGGAATAGCTCATTCCTCAATCATCGTCAACCCATACAGAAGCCATCTGCCTGATGCACAAATAATTAATTAGTGCTGATGAAGCGGGCAAATAATTTATGGCGTCACTCGTTTTCAGATTCTATTCTTTGCTCTATCGGGAGTGATGGCATCCGACGCAGGCGGTAAGTGCCGTCAGTGCTGACGGATACTGTATTGGGTAAAGCTGGATGGCAGAAATGTTATATTTCATTGTTTATTTTATCGTAAACTCGTCGAACTCATTACTGCTAATATAGAACAGCTGAAAATGCCAATTGAATGCGACAATTCTCCAGTATGGGTCAGTTCAGTCATGAAATCATCAATTTAATGTCAAATAAACTAGATTTTGAGATATAATTGAGAGATTTGTAAGCATATTGTTGGTTATACCTTCTAGATACTGAGATCTTTTTAAGAAACATCTAAATTTATTTGATGTTGCTCGCTTCCGTTAAGATGACATCGTTCCACTTTTCAATTCACTTTTCGTTTCAATTTTAAGCACCCCAATCATGCTTGGTTTGGATTTTACAAAAACAAAAATGTCAGTTACTAAAATCTGTGAAGATTTCTAACATATGACAAATACATAAAATATATCTTCAGATAATTATGAGCTTAGTAGATTAACGGCTTAGTAGTCAGATGAACATATCATTCCTTCAAGTGTAACGAAGTGTGTCCAGAATCCAGATCATCTTTCTAGAAACGATTTTTTTTACTTAGGGGAATATAAGTTCATATTTTCATTTATCAAAAATGCAATGCTGACCAAAACCCCAGCACAACTGATAATGAGTTATTTTTAGATCGGAGATATCATTCCTGAAATGACATTCATTTCACCAACCATCCTTTTTTGTTTCATCATTCCTTTCCGTTCCTTTTTCCGTCACAACTAGATTACGAATGCTGCTCAATTGCTCAGATAGACTTGTCTCCACGGTCCATTAGTGGAATAGTATGAAAATCTAATGAATACGGACGGGCGGCTGCGATGATCTTTCCTTGTTGCGAACAATGCGACCACTTCGCCCAGTACCCTCTCGCGTCTGGCACCGGAAGAGTCCGCCTTACGGTCGAACCACATCATTATCTGAGGCATTTTCCATTATCATATTTTTCCACTCATTTAATTCGGTTCGCGCGGTATTCCCACCTAGCCATATAATGGCGTCAACACCATTGGGCAGAATGAATTGCCCCATCCAGAACCCACAACCCCAACCGCCATCAACTCGTCACTGTCCACAAGCGCTATTATATAGGGCAAGAACAAAGCTGGTTTTGTGGAAATTTGCTCTGGTAAACCAGAAAATTTTGAATAAACGAAGCCTGGTAGAACCACTGCAGTTCGTCTATATGAAATAAGGTTGTTCGGTATAGCAAGTGATTTGAATTTGAAACGACATCCTGTGCGTTCGTAAGAGCAAACTCATTAATGTTCAGCTACTCTTCAAGTATCAAGCGAAGTCATGTGAAGCACTAATTCTGAATCTAAATTATCTATAATAACGGCATAAAACAGCGGAATCGCAAAGCAAACTATTTTTAGCTAGACTATCAAAGATCTAAGTAGCGTAGCCATTTTTGAATGGACAGCTTTGGAAAACTATCCCACTAGACTTTGAAAACTTGCTCAAATATTATAAATCGAATTCCTATAAAATATCACATATCCGGCTCATATCCGGTTCGAAACGGAATGAATTATGGCAAATTATGCTAGAACATGGTTTTCCGGCGAAACTGATACGGCTGATTCGTATAATGTTGGACGGATCGAAATCAAGTGTAAGGGTTGCGGATGAAATATCGACGTCATTCGTTACCTTAGATGGATTAAAGCAGGGTGATACACTCTCGAACCTTCTGTTCAATATAGCGCTGGAGGGAGCAATTAGGAGCAGGTGTGAATAGAAGCGGTACCACTATCACAAGATCGCATATCCCCCTGGGATTTGCGGACGGTATCCATATTATCGGGATTGATCGCCGTGCCGTGGAAGAGGCTTTTGCGCCGAGAGACAGCGAGGATTGGACTCACGATCAATACCAGCAAAACGAAGTACATGGTCGCTGGCAGTCAACGTGGGTTCATTAGTGGTGGTGGCAAAATTTGAAGTGGTAGAAGAATGTGTGTATCTTGGAACATTAGTGACGTGCGATAATGATGTTAACCGCGAGGTGAAAAGGCGTATTGCAGCTGCAAATAGGGCTTAAGTCCCGTAGTCTGCAAACGAAGACAAAATTCACGCTGTATACTACTCTGATTCTTTCGATGGCTTTATACGGCCATGAAACATGGACGTTAAAGGAGGCTGATCGAAGAGCTTTCGGAGTGTTTGAGCGTAAGGTGCAGCGGACAATACTCAGCGGTAAGAAGGAGAACGGTATCTGGCAGCGTCGCATGAATCACGAGTTGTACCAGGTGTATAAAGGGCTGGATGTTATTAAGCTTATACAACACGGCAGACTACGGTGGGCTGGACACGTTGTTCGTATGCCAGAAGAACGTCAAGCGAAGATAATATTTAGTAGAGAGGCCGGAAGAGGCCGCAGGTTTCGAGGAAAAGGATCATGTAAACCTTAACATCGACGGCAAAACAGCGATCCGAATTTCCGGTTGACCTTATTGTAGTTATGCGAAAATCGCTCATTCTTTTCCCCCATTTTATAAAATTTCATTAAAGCATGACTTGAAATATTTTTATTGCCTTTCATAATAAGTATGCTCTAAAAAATGCTTCTTAGGGATCGTACACTAATTACGTAAGCACTTGTGGGGGGAAGGGGTCTGACAAATAAAAAAAGATTTGTATGGAAAATATCTTATATGGGGGGAGGGGGGTTGACGAACCCAGAAAAATTGCTTACGTAATTAGTGTACGAACCCTTACTTAAAATCTTCTTTATAAAATTTCATCACCCAAACATTTTCACGAGGTATACCCTCACTTTTGCTGCCAATACAACCCACACTCAGCGGAATGCTATTCAAATAGCATTGAAGCCGAGACCGAAGCATTCAAATCATCTCAGCTGTCGTCCGTCAAACTGCATCGAATGAAGCTCAGAAGTGTTTTGCATCCCCGCGTCCGCTGCTGGTTGTTGGGATAACTTTCCACGAGCCGCACAGCTACAAGGTCCATGGATGAGTGACATCATTGTTGTGCTACCGGCGACGATTTAGACTCTGGGAACTTCCGGCTAGGGTTACTGGTCCTTGGTTAAAGTTCTAGTACTGGTCCTTATCTCACTAATTAGCTGATGATTATAGAACATAATTTATTAAGCATAATTAGGCCCACATTATCTATTTGAGAATACAGCTGATGTAAAAGTATGTAATAAATAATGGAACATAAACCCTATACGGTTTAATAGTCAAGCACTTCATCAGAATTGACAGCAACTGCGTTGGATCGAAGTTCACATTCCTGTCGGTGGGTTATGAATGGAACTCCGTAGGAATTTTGCATGCCGGGTGTTATCGATTTTCATCAGTTTTCATTCTCGTTTTCATTGCACAAGTGAGTAGCTCGACATAATGTGTCTCAATAAACGATGCATGAAAGAGAAATGACAGGAACTTTTTTTTTATCATTCATCAAACGGTTTCGTTCAAAAATGTATGACGAAGATTGGTAACGTAAATCAAATCATAAAGCATCCCAGAGCTTAAGCATTTTCTTATTTTTCTCGTTCTAGGGAACGTTTGGTATAGACATGTTTCACATACATGTTTGCTACTTCCATGGAATACTCATGTATATCAATCTACTTTAAAATTCTGGCACAAATTCTTATCAAATCATATCAAACAGACGCAAACAGTAAAAAAAACATCCTGTAAAGAAAAGTAATTGGGTTAGATGACTTCCAATTATTTTTCTTGTCATCATTGAAGCTTTCAGCCCAGAAAGAAATTCCAAAATGAGAATGGTGCTTCCATTTCCGAGTTTCCAACAACATTTGAAATGTAAACCAGAATCGAGAAGTGGTGTGGAACAAAGTTGGTTTTATTTCTACCACCTAACAAGTCAAGACAAAATTTTCAAAACGACTTATCTGCTTTGGTAAACAAAGATTCAAACGACGATTTGACGAATCTGATAGCTCTCCCACGCAAACCAACACCATCAACAGGTAGCGGAACCCTTCACGTACCTATTGATGGTATTGGTTTGCGTCGGAGAGCAATCAGATTCGAATCGTTGTTCACAAAAGCAGATAAGTCGTTTTAAAAATTTTGTCTTGAAGTAAACATGTTGTCGTTTCATTGATGAGTTGAATGAAAATATGTCTTCACATCTACTGTTGAAGTCACACTCGCCACTCAGCACCAAAAAAAATCACCTTGCAAATAATTTCCAGCTGACTTTCCGCGAATGTCTCACTTTCTTGCAAACGAGAATGTTTACGTTACATGCATTTGATGTATGTTGTTGAAATTCGATCATTTTGGAAGGTCACTTTTCGGTCGTACACTATGGAGCAGGCAATGAAATATGTCCAAAAATATTTTTTTTTTTTCATTGTGTTATTAAATTGTGTTATTGTTATTCTTCCCAAGGATTTTCTTTAAAAAAATCCCTTGAAAATACTCTAGAATACGCTAGGAGGAGAATGAATTCTGTCATCAAAAGAAAAAGTAGAATCATGAAAAAAAAATCATAGCGAGGTATGGAATGCAGCTTTCAAAATAATTTTCAAAATTTCAAAAAAAAAAATTATTTATAAATAATTTTTAGCATGAGGTTAGAATTTTTATTATCTACATTATACATATATTAATTTGATTGTTAATGACAATGAAGTTTTTTCTTGAAATGATTCCGGAGATGGTACTACTTTTAATCTTAATTGAATTTCTAATCCCGCCTAATAAATCATTTTCAAAAAAATCTTTGTTTGTAATTTTAAAAATTATTTTCAATTCCATTGGCTATACCTTGCCGTGTTAAATTTCAGTGATTCTACTTTTCCTCTGATGACAGCGTTCATCCACTTCTCCTCGCGTATGTCCATGTCTACTCGAAAAATTCTCCATTGATTGTCAGAATGGGTCTGGGTCATTTGGCATAAGGTCATTTGGCATAAAGGCCATTTGGCATAATGGTCATTTGGTATAATGGTCATTTGGCATAACGGACGTTTGGCATAATTTATAACTGCAAGAAAAGAGTGTGTCATTTGGCATAACGGACATTTGGCATAATTTGAACTGTGAAAGCGAAAGGGATATTTCATGTAATGTTTAGCGTAGATAAAGTAGGTCGAGGCTGTTTTCTGATAAATACAGACTGATGATAGACATTTATCGGATAAATGAAATAACAAAACGGCAGAATTGCTTCCGAGGGAGGGATTACATCCATCATTAACTTATTCCGGCCACATGCCTACTTTTGAAGTAGGGATTACATCAATCCGGGCATGCGCTTCAAGACCGGATCAAATCCACCATTACCTTAATCCGTTTGCGTTTACTTGCGTTTACTTTTAAAGAAGGGATCGCATCCACCATGACCTTAATCCGAGCATGAGCCTATTTTTAAAGAAGGGATCACATCCACCATTGTCTCAATCCGGGCAAGCGCCTTCTTTTAAAGAAGGAATCACATCCACCATTGTCATAATCCGGACAAGCGCCTACTTTTAAAGAAGGGATCACATCCTCTATTGCGCCTTGTTTTAAAAAAGGGATCGCATCCACCATGACCTTAATCCGGGCAAGCGCCTACTTTTAAAGAAGAGATCATATCCTCCTTTGCCATAATCCGGGCAAGCGCCTACTTTTAAAGAAGGGATCACATCCTCCATTGTCACAATCCATGCAAGCGCCTTGTTTTGAAAAAGGGATCGCATCCACCATGGCCTTAATGCGGGCAAGCGCCTACTTTTAAAGAAGGTATCATATCCTCCATTGCCATAATCCGGCCACATGCCTATTTCTAATGAAGGGATTACATCCACCATTGCTCTAATCCGGGCATGCGCCTACTTTTGCATTGCATTGCAAATGCATTCTTTCCACGAGAGGATAATGTATTTTTAATATTGTTATCGACGGGTGTTATATTTACTATTCCAGGGTGTTTCCCGCACCACTATGTCACCATTCAGCAAAAGCAAAGAAAAGTTATGTCAAGTGTCCGTTATGCCAAAAGACCCTTACTTTTGACGCTGGTCACAATTATGCCAAATGTCCGTTATGCCAAATGACCGTTATGCCAAATGGCCTTTATGCCAAATGACCTTATGCCAAATGGCGTTATGCCAAATGACTTTATGCCAAATGGCCCGCTCTCGTCGGAATAATCATTTGTAGGGCTACTGCTCGGTGTGGATGCTCGTGGATCGGTGATAAAGACTAATACATATATTATACTAGCAGACCCGACGAACTTCGTTTCGCCCAAAATTGATTTATGCTCTGATTAGATCTCGAGTTATGAAGAAATTGGCGTTTCTCAGTCTTATTGAGTCAGAACGATTAGTTTTGCTTTTCCAGACGTTTTGGCTTATATATTTGGCCTTTTTCAAGGGTAAACTAAAATTTAACATGGACTTTAGGAGGTACATAACATAATACATAAAACATAGTAAAATAGAACCTACGCTGTCTATCTAAACGTATAGAAAACTCAAGACCAATTATTGGTGGCCAGAGGCAAAAATAGTATTGATTGAATGCACAATAAATAACAATCAGGGTTTCGACTTTTCGTTTCAATGATACCAAAGCAAGCGTTTTTCGGGCCAAGGGAAAATCTTGTTTCGTTGTTTATGTTGAGGATCATCTTTCACCCATCAATTCTTTCTCTAGAATTAGCATTGGAAGATGAACGAATTTCTATTAGATGAAAATCCTTTTTCGTTTCATTACTTTACTTTTACCTCTCACTCACTTTTCGCGAGAATTATCGCAGAACAATTACAAAATTGTATGGCCGCGCCGGGATTCGAACCCAGAATAGTAACAACAATAGCTGTTGGGATGCGCTTACTTTAGCCACACAACCACGCTATCTGTATGAAAGCGTAAAGTTATTTGTTCCACATAAGCTACTACCATGGGCGTAGCCAGGATTTCGATAAGGGGGGGGGGGGCAACTGGTTTGGTCTTCCAAATCGTAGTTTTATAAAAACACATGAATATTACCACATGAAACCAAATCCAAACCAAATCGAAACAATAATGATTAAAACAATAATGGATTTAAAAATGCGTGATTTATTGCTCATCAGATATTTTTAAATAAAGTGAGAAAAATATTAACGAACTTAGTATTCAGAAAGAATATTAAATCGGCTATAACAATTATTATAAAAATCCTGCATTCTTCCATAAGTTTAAGAAAACTAGAACCATACATCTGAATTTCTAAACAAATCCTCTCTGAAATAATATTTATTATAAAATAGGTAGAAAAATCAATATGCAAGCTTTATCCAGGAATTCCTTCGACAATTGCTCCTGGCATTCTATCCGAAATTCTATCAGGGATTCTTAAGGAATGCCTCTAGCAACTTCTTCGGCAGTGTCTTCAGGAATTCCACCATAAATTTTGCCGAATTGATCCGAAAATTCCACCATTATTTACTCCAAGAAAATCTTCACGAGCTTCTTTATAAGTTCTGCAGAATTCCTGCAATAATTTAAATAATTTCGTGCTGTTTCCCATAACTTTTAAGAATAAGAATATTCCGTTGAAATTCCGCAGAAAACATTCCTAAGAAATTCACGAAAAATCTTCGAATTTCTTGTGTAAATTCCATAAAATTTTCCGTGAATTGTTTCGAATAATTTCTTGTGAAAATTTCAAAGAATTTCTCCAGGAATTCCACCGGAAATTTATACAGAAATCATACCGAAAATGAAATCAACAATGGAATTTTTGGAGGAGTTCCCAGATTAATTCGCAAAGAAATCCTGAAAGAATTCCGATGGAAACTTCAATATTTCCACTGGGAGATCCTCCAGGAGTTTCTCCGAAAATTCCTCCTGGAATTCTTCCAGGAGTTCCACCGGCATTTCCACCAAGAATTTCTCTAGGATTTCCTACGAGAATTATTCCGGTAGGTCTATCGGCAGTTCCTTTGAAAATTCTTCCAGGAATTTCGGCAGAATTGGAATTTATTTAGGCTCCTTAGGCTTCCCAGAAGCTCCTCCGAGAATTCCACCAGCAATTCATCCGGGAGTTTCTCCGGAAATTCCTTCGGGAGTTCCACCAGAAGCTATTCCAGGAAATTATTCAGGCTTTTTTGCAGGAAATCATTTAGGCTTTCTTCAGAAATTAAGCTGGAAATTCCTCCCAAAGTTCTTCCGATAGTTTCTCTGGGAGCTTATCCGGGAGGTCCTCTAGGAATTCTTCTAGGAGTTCCTCCTGAAATTTCTCCGGGAGTTCTTACAGGAGGTCTTACGGGAGCTCCTCCGGCAGTTCCTTCGGGAATTCCTCCGGGAAATCCACCAGCAGTCTCTACGGGAATTCCTCCGGAGTTTCACCTGCAGTTTCTCCGGGTGTTTCTCTGAAAAGGAACTCCCAGAGTAATTTCCGGAGGAACTCCCGGGGGATTATCTATAGGAATTTCCGGAGAAATTATCAGAGGAATTCTCGGAGGAACTGCCGGTGGAACTTTTGGAGGAATTTATTGAAGAACTACAGGAAGAATTTCCGTAGGAAATCCTGGAGGAACTCTCGTAAGAATTCTAGGATGAACTCCCAAAGGAACTTCCGTAAGAATTCCAGGAGGAGCTCCTGGAAGAATTCTTAAAAGAACCTCCCGGAGGAATTCCCGTAAGAACTCCCAGAGAAATTCTCCGAGGAGTTTCTAGAGGAATTTGTAGATAAATGCCTAAAGAAATGCTAAATGAATTCCTGGAAGAAAGCCTGATTGAATTCCCGAAGGAACTACTGGTGGAACTTCAGAGGAACATCCGGTGGAATACCCTAGAGGAAGAGAAAAAATATTTCTGAAGGAACTTCCAAAATCCCATTTCCCGTGCAATTCCTGCCAAATATCGTCCAAGTATTCCCTGCAAAGGAATAGAGGTATTACCGGAGAATTTCTTGGAAAAACTCCTGGAAGAACTCCCGGAGGAACTCCCATAAGCACTTCCGGAGGAATTCCCAATAGGAAGTCCTGAAATAATTCTTACCCAAGCAGCACGCGCAACATCTTTCAAATAGGTGTTTGTTCCTAATAAATTGCATTGAAGACACTGTCAATACATCGAGTCACATTAAAGCCGCTTTCCAGTTTCAGAAAATCACAATGTTTCATTTCCGTTTAAGTGGCGTCACAATATTTTACCCATCTGACTTCTTGGGTGGTTTAAAATTCTAAGTGTTTTATATCAGAAACAAAACAGATAAGTTGCAGAATTAATAACCCTTCGGTTCATTGTTGTTACGACAATGTTTCTGATATGTTGCAAAACACTTTGCGCTCAGCTGAGCAGTATTTTATTTTTGACAGTCCCCTGCATGTTCCGTATAAGGTACAATGAAGTTACAAATGACTTTGTTGTTTATGTAGTGCACTTGTAGCAGAATCTCCAAATAGAATTGTTGGTGTGATGGTTATAGTAGCAGGTTGCAAATCTCAAGGTCCATGGTTCGATCCCTGGTTGGTTTTTGTGTTTTTATTTTCATTGTAGTCGCAAGATGTTGCAAATAGGCTCCACCTCTTGCGCTTTTTCTGTCACAAAGGAGTTCCAAATACGACGCGTTGTGCATAAGTCAGACCTTTAGCAAGTCACACCACAGTTGTTGTTACTCACTGAGAAACAAGAGGTGTTGCTTGGGTAGAGAAGTTCCTAAAGGAATTTCCGAAAAAATATCTTATACCAGGAGGAATTAATGCAGAAATTCCCAGATTAAATCCTGAAAGTATTCCCAGATTAATTGCTGAATAAAATCTCTACGGATTGTTCCGAAGAAATTTCTGGAAGAACTCTTGGCAGATATCCGAGTAAATTCCGAGTGAAGTCCGGAAGGAATTCTAGTACACTTCCGTGGAAAATCTCCCGGAGAAATTCCTAAAGGAATTCCTGGAGAAGTACCTGAAGAAACTCCGGAAAAAATACCTGTAAGAATTTCTGGGGAAATACTTGAACGAATTCCAGGAGAAATTCATGAAGATATTTCTAGAGGATTTCTTGAAGGATATTCTGAAGTAATTGCCAAAAGAATTCCAGATTGGAATGCTAGATGATTTCGCTGTTGAATGTTTGGATGTATTCCCGGAAAATTTCCTGGAAGTAATCCCGTAGGAATTAAAGGAAGAGTTCCGAGAGGAATGCCCGGAGAAGTTCCTAGAAGAATTTCCGAAGGAATTTCTTATAGATTTACAAGATTTACAAATTATGGAGCTAAATCGGAGGATTTCAGTCAGAAATTTTTAAAGAAACATCTGGTAAAATTTTGGGAAGAAATTCCGTATGTATTGGTGCGGGAGAATTTTTGAGCCCGAAATGTTTCGAGTTGTTTTGAACTTTCATATATTTAGTGATGAACTTTGTAAACACCTTAAAAATCACTCTAATAAAGCTTTAAAAAAAATCTTTCATATATTATGGATTCTGGATGCCCTAATAAGTTTTGGGATTTTTTTTAATTTCAACCACCTATTTCTGTATATGATTGGATCGTAAAGTGCACATGTTTGAGGGAATTCATTTCAGTACCCGTTCAATCTTTCCACAATTTAGGGGCGACTCCCCGATTTCTACCCGAAAACTTTCGTGAGGGAAAATCATGTGCTCCTGAGATTGAGTGAGCATTACGAACCCTTATAACAATACAATACAATACGTTTAAACGATTCAACAGTCACTCGATTGATTTAATAATATTTATTGAATGAATTAATTACTATTTTCACGTTCAAGGCAAAAATAAATTCCCATTGACGAAGTTAGACTTTGGTACGGTGGACCACTTTACCTGCCAAATTGAATATCTTCCCTGAAATTTCAAAACAAACGCCAAAATTTTTCCGAAAAATTAAACCGTCCCGAAAGAACTCCTTAAGCAACTTAGGTATTTTCAGAATGTTCAGAGGAATTCTTACAGGTGTTCCTGTAAAAAATCTGAAGTAATTTTTAAAGGAGTTCCTGAAGATTCTAAAGAATTTTATCTGGAATTTACTAAAATATTTTTTGAGTCTTATTCTTCATTCACTTGGGCATTGACTTGTTTAATTCACTTGGGCATTATTTCCTTCGGAAATTCCTTTTGTAAGTCTCACCAGAAAATCCTTCGAAAATTCCATTTCCTAAGTAATTATTTCCGGAATTCTTGCAGGATTAATTCCGGGATTTTTTCCGGAAATTCATTTCAGAACAACATACTCTCCTATGGAATTCCTAAAGAAATATTCAGAGGAGTTTTCAACGCAAAATCTAAATAACTTCTGTGGGGGCTTTATAGTCGCTTGCCGGAGAAGCTGCCTAATGCGTCCGTACACTATGACTGGTCGCGATTGATTGAGGACGAGTTAGGTTCGCCGCCTACTATGAGTTGAGTAATCATTTACAGGATATTAATATACTTTCCAACTTCCTAAACCAAATTCCCATAGGGATTTTCCATATGAAATTCTTGAAGGAATTTTTAAATCCGGATTAGAAAAGATGCCCGAAAGAATGCTTAAAGGAATTTTCTATGGAAATTCTAAAGGAATTTCCTATGACAATTCTAGAGGAATTTCTGAAAGCGTTGCTAAACATCCGATGAAATGTTTAAATAATTCGTAAAGGAATACCCGAAAGAAGTCATGGAGGAACCCTAATAAAATTCCTCGACGAAAATCTGAAGAAATTCTTATGAGAAATACTATTGAGTTGTTAGAACTTTTTCCTAGAATTTTGAAGAAACTGCTTGACGAATTACTGAAGTTTTTTTTTAATCTCTGAAACAATCGCTGAATGAATTCCCAAAAAACAATATGAATGACTTTCTGGATCATTTTCTTCAAGGAAAACACAACATTTTCTAAATCTTTGCAAAAGAATTTCCGAAAAGATGCCTAAAAGAAAACTTAGAGCAATACCAAGAGGAGTACCTGACGGAAATACAGAAGACATTCTAAGATTTTTTCATAAAACTTTCGAAGAACGTTTCGGAGAATATTCCAAGAGAAAATCCAAATTTCCGAAGGATTTTCTGGATTAATTTGCGGAAGATTTTTTAAGAAATAGCTGGAGGATTTTTTTTAAATAACTGTAGAAATTTCCAATGGAATTCCTGAAGGAATGTCTGTAAGAATTTCTGGACGGCTTACGGAATTTGACAAAAGGATTATTCAATGGCGTTTCTGATATGCAGAGTAAGCTCAACGACCTTGCCGAGTGCACCTCTTCGGCAGGCTTAGTCATCAACGTCAGCAAAATCAAATCGTTGGATGTCAACTCTAACGTGAAATCTGTGCGAAACATGGTGTGTATCAGTGGAGAACACTCAAGGGTTGCAGGTGTTCGGAAGCCCTCCCTTAAAGAAGCTCGGAATTCTCCTTTCAAAAGGCTTGGAACCGTACTCTCGAGAGCCTCAGAAGCCTCATTTTAAGTGGCTCAAAAGCCTTCTTTCAAGAGGCTCAGAAACCTTTTTTAAAGCGGTTTGGAAGCATTCTTTCATCCAAAAGGCTCAGAAGGCTCTCTTTAAAAACCTTGCAAGCCTCCTTTCGAGTTGTTCGGAAGCCTCCTTTCAAAAGGCTTGAAGCCTCCCTTTAGGAGGCTCGGATTTTTCCCCAAGAGGCTTGGAAGCGTCCATTCTAGAGTCTCCAATGCCTTCTTTTAAGTGGCTAAAAAGCCGCCATTCAAGAGGCTCGGAAGGCTCAAAAGTGTTTATTCAAGATACTCCGAAGCCTCCTTTCAGGGGGCTCAAAAGCCGCCATTCAATAGGTTCGGAAGACTCTTTTCATGAGGCTTGGAAGCCTCCTTTCATGAGCTAGAAAACCTTCCATCAAGATGCTCTTTTTAAGAGGCTTGGATGCATACTTTCAAGCAGCTCAGAGGCGTCCTTTGTGTTTCCAGATGCTCGGAAGCCTCCTTTTAAGTGGCTAGAAAATCCACTTTCAAGAGACTCGGAAGGTTCTTACGGAATTGACGAGAAATCCTTCTTTCAAGAGGCTCGGAAGCCTCCTTTCAATACGTTCGGAAGCCTTCTATAGTAAAACAAGTTCTGTAGAAAGCTCGATGTGTGAACTTAATTTGAATTGAGAAGTTTTAAAGTAAATGAAAATTTCAGAAATTATTTATGGAAAGCTATATATTCCGTTAGTTTTAGGACCATTGTTCATATATCTTAAGAGTTACGATTATTTTCAGTTACAACAAAAAACATAGGGGGTACCTCAATTAATGCAAAAGTTTGAAGGGGTACCTCTCAAGAAAAAGGTTGAGAACCGCTGATCTATGCAATGTAGCGCGATAACATCTAGACCAACATTTGAAAAGGGCGTAACAGCCAAAATTTGTCATTTCTGATTCTTCGTCTACATGTACAGCTATATATGTGGACGAAGAATCAGAAGGAATAAATTTTGGCTGTTACGCCCTTTTCAAATGTTGGTCTAGACATGAAATCTGGTTGTTCTCTGCAGCAACACAATGTTTTGACAAGAGTGATCTTCTTCTTCTTATTGGCATTACATCCCCACACTGGGACAGAGCCGCCTCGCAGCTTAGTGTTCATTAAGCACTTCCACAGTTATTAACTGCGAGGTTTCTAAGCCAAGTTACCATTTTTGCATTCGTATATCATGAGGCTAACACGATGATACTTTTATGCCCAGGGAAGTTGAAACAATTTCCAATCCGAAAATTGTCTAGACCGGCACCGGGAATCGAACCCAGCCACCCTCAGCATGGTCTTGCTTTGTAGCCGCGCGTCTTACCGCACGGCTAAGGAGGACAAGAGTGATCATGTGGAGTAAATTAGACTGTACAATTTTGGTACAGATTTATCATGTAAGGGCCATTTTTCGTCATTCTTCTCGTTTTTCTCGCAATCAGAACTACATCTCATAGTGACTTGCGGTGGTCAGGTATACTGTACGTACTGTACCGATGAATCACCACAAATCGTCGATTTGAGCTGATAAGCCTTCGGGTACCCATAGCTGCGGCATCCTATTATGCTTTTACGTTGTGTAAGAGAATGAAAAACAAAAAAATAAATTTTGACCACCCACTCCAGCAAGGCCCACAACGTGTGCTTCGCATAATTTCGCTTTCGAAAGCCCATCATCGCTTCCGGAAATTGTCATGTTTTCCAAAGTCAAGCACACGAGAAGTCGTGCTTCGTTTCGTTGCTTCCGTTATCTTGAAAGGATGTGTGTGTATGTGTTTTTATTAAGTCAGGTATAATCCAGTTAGGTTTGAGTGCCTCCCTTTTTCCAATTATTTGAATGAAATGAAGTAAAAAGCATCTTGAATAAAATTGGACCAGCACATGAAGTTTGCATCGAAAGCAGTCAACCATCAAGTTAGCGAACGTCTCGACGCTGTTGGTTCGTCATGTGAGTGGATGCAAAATGTTTCAAGAGCTTTGGCAACACCACCGGCGGACGGGGGGAAATTGAGAATCGAGTTAGGATTATTTTTAGAAGGTAACAAGAGCTTGGGAAAAGATTTTATCTCACATAGCTTGATGACGAAGGCATGTTGAAATTTTAGAGCCTCATTTAATGTTATAGGACTCAACGCAAATATAATAGAAAATAATGGCGAAAGTGTTCACGCGTTTTAGTTATATGTTCTGTGTATTTTATAATGGATCTAATGGAGAGCGTTATGTCATCTAATGAAATTTAATAAAGAATGCCACATCTCAAGTACTTGAATTTCCATGAAATGTTGTTCATGGACTAGCTGGCTTACATGATCATTCAATCAACAAGCTTCCGCTGTTTGTGACTAAGCAGACAGCAGACTCAGATGGCTCGGATGATTAAAAGAAAACACCATCGTTACGATAAAATCAACAAAAGTAACAACCGACATTCTAGTCCCATGTATTATTTTCCGTTCCCAATAGTGGTTCTCTTGAGTAAGCAACCAGGCAGGACCAAAAGTGGCCCTTCTTCTCAAGCTGCTGAAACCTGGATGTTTCAAGCGAGCTACACAATGCATCCAGCTCGTTCTGGTGCCTATGGTTTTCGGTATACATATTCAGGTACGTAGGAATGCACATTGCCCAAGTATTATGTACCGGCACTTCACTTGCTCGGGCCACTAACAAACCTATGTTGCCCGTCTATCATAGGGGTTTGTGTGTGTGCTCTAGATGTGTTGCACTTGAAAGCGAGTTGCACGTGTCGAGTGCGCTTTTCCGAGTGCACAGCCATTCATATCAGATGGATCAAGATTGTCTAGTCAAACCGTTTTGCAAAATTGAGAACAAACAACAACCGCACGTCTGGGAATGCTTTACCGTAAATTGATTCAGCTTTTACAAGCTTAATGTCTAGGGACCACAATATCCATGGTTCTGAATAGATATGTTCGTCAGTGTTATTTCGTAGCGCTAAATTAAATTTTTGTAACTGATTTTTTCTACATTGTCAGTCAATTTATTCAAACATGGCTTTAAAATCTTCAGTTTTATATAACACAAATAGAAACATTCATTTATGTGCACACCCAAAAAATAATCCATATAAAAGAAATGTTATAACCAACGCTCTTTTACACGAAATATCACATAAAATTTATCTTTGTTTGACCAATATCACCAATTCTTTATTATTATTGATTATTGGCATTTATCGGTAAATACAATATTAGCTGCTCAAAGTAAGAGCGAGAAAAGCAGTGAGAATAGAATGGATAGATATCGCAAATAAACGACAAGTGTTAAGCGAACAGAATTTAATTTTTTAGCAATGGACCAATCGTAAGAACATCATTGTTGAAATAGCTGTTATTCTGCCTAACGTCCACTCAGAAACGGCTTGGGTAGTAGCATGGTGACTACTCATAACAAGACGGTAAATTCTTCTCCGACATTACGAACGTTCGCACTTACCGCAGTGCGAATATTGAATCCGACCACTACCTCGTTGCAGTATGCCTGCGCTCAAAACTCTCGAAGATGCACAACACGCGTCGAAGTCGGACGCTGCGGCTTAACATTGGGCGACTACAAGACGGTAAACTAGCCTAAGAATACGCGCAGCAACTGGAAGTGGCACTCCCAACGGAAGAGCAGCTCTTGAAGATGGCTGGAGAGATATTTGATCCGCCATTGGTAGCACCGCAACCGCTGCACTTGGCTCGGTGCCCCCGGATCAGATAAACGACTGGTATGACGGCGAATGTGAGCAGTTAGTGGAAGAGAAGAATGCAGCATGGGCGAGGTTGCTGCAACACCGCACGAGGGCGAACGAGGCACGATATAAACGGGCCTCCACCGCCTCCTCGAGCTGATTCCGTACACCGCAACCGGATTCGGCCACCCGTCAGTGTTTTTATAGTTGGCCGTTGACATCACCGTCCGGCATATAGTCGATACCTGCGACGCCACCGGCTGGCCCGGTAAAGCAACTGCCGTCCGTCAAACGCACCACAGCCGCATCGAAGCTCGTCGGCTGTGAAATCACCTAGCCACCTATTGGCAACTACTTCGTCCGGTCGTTTGGGAAGCCGCTGAATCAGCAAGTCTCCGGCCGACTGCCTTGTCGTTCGCAACCCGTTGGCTGTATAATCGCGTGGTCGCCTATCACCCGCTTATTTGTTCGGCCGTAGCCATTGCCGTATAATCGTCATGCCGTCATGGAACAAAAGAGGCCACGGCGTGTTCAGTAGAACAATATTATCACAAAAAAATGAGCATGGCTAAAATTTCAACTACGTGAAAATATAGCTTCTTATCTTTCATTTCCTGGGTATTTAAAAAAAATCTACCGGGGGTCCTGAACAGCTTTTTTTTCCTTTCCAAATGGAACCTGCATTCTAATATAATACCAGCTGCCAGTCACGAGTCCCTCACGAGTTGACCCGTCATTTATTTTTTAACTATTTTTCATGAATTAAATGCAAGGAATGAATATTCTTCATGTTCTTTTATTTTGAACCTAATTTAAAAGGCTCAAATATGGAAAATTTATCCGTCATCAACAATGTTCGGTACCGACGACCGCCGCGGTACGACCTAGAGCGACTGAAGCAACCGGATGTCGCCACTGCATACGCGCAGCATCTCGAGGCAGCGTTGCCGGAAGAGGGTGAGCTCGATGGGGCCCCTCTTGAGGACTGCTGGAGTACAGTTAAAGCAGCCATTAACGACGCAGCGGAGAACAACGTCGGGTATATGGGTCGAAGTCGACGGAACGATTGGTTCGACGAAGAGTGCAGACAGATTCTGGAGGAGAAGGACGCAGCGCGGGCGGTCGCGCTGCAGCAAGGTACCCGGCAGAACGTGGAACGTTATAGACGGAAGCGGAGACAGCAGACCCGCCTTTTTCAGGAGAAGAAACGCCGCCTGGAAGAAGCGGAGTGCGAGGAGATGGAACAGCTGTGCCGTTCTCAAGATACACGCAAGTTCTATCAGAAGCTCAACGCATCCCGCAAAGGCTTCGTGCCGCGAGCCGAAATGTGCCGGGATAAGGATGGGAGCATCTTGACGGACGAACGTGTGGTGATCGAAAGGTGGAAGCAGCACTACGTGGAACATCTGAATGGCGCTGAGAGTACAGGCAATGAAAGTCAAGGCAGCGGAGGAGATGACTACGTCAGTTCAGCGGATGATGGAAGCCAACCAGCCCCCACCTTGAGGGAAGTTAAGGATGCCATTCAACAGCTAAAGACCAATAAAGCAGCTGGTAAGGATGGTATCGGAGCTGAGCTCATCAAGATGGGCCCGGAAAAGCTGGCCACTTGCCTGCACAAACTGATAGTCAGAATCTGGGAAAACGAACAGCTACCGGAGGAGTGGAAGGAAGGGGTTATATGCCCCATCTACAAGAAAGGCGACAAACTGGAGTGTGAGAACTTTCGAGCGATCACCATCCTTAATGCCGCCTACAAAGTGATATCCCAGATCATCTTCCGTCGTCTGTCACCATCTGTGAACGAGTTCGTGGGAAGTTATCAAGCCGGCTTCGTTGACGGCCGCTCGACAACGGACCAGATCTTTACTGTACGGCAAATCCTTCAAAATGCCGTGAATACCAGGTCCCAACGCACCATCTGTTCGTTGATTTCAAGGCGGCATACGACAGTATAGACCGCGTAGAGCTATGGAAAATTATGGACGAGAACAGCTTCCCTGGAAAGCTTACCAGACTGATCAAAGCAACGGTGGATGGTGTGCAAAACTGTGTGAAGATCTCGGGCGAACACTCCAGTTCGTTTGAATCGCGCCGGGGACTAAGACAAGGTGATGGACTTTCGTGCCTGTTGTTCAACATTGCGCTAGAAGGTGTCATGCGGAGAGCCGGGTGTAACAGCCGGGGTACGATTTTCAACAGATCCAGTCAATTTATTTGCTTCGCGGATGACATGGACATTGTCGGCCGAACATTTGCAAAGGTGGCCGAACTGTACACCCGCCTGAAACGTGAAGCAACAAAAGTTGGACTGGTGGTGAATGCGTCAAAGACAAAGTACATGCTTGTGGGTGGAACCGAGCGCGACAGGGTCCGCCTGGGAAGCAGTGTTACGATAGACAGGGGATACCTTCGAGGTGGTCGAGAAATTCGTCTACCTCGGATCCTTGCTAACGGCTGACAACAACGTTAGTCGTGAAATACAAAGGCGCATCATCTGTGGAAGTCGGGCCTACTACGGGCTCCAGAAGAAACTGCGGTCGAAAAGATTCGCCACCGCACCAAATGTGTCATGTACAAGACGTTAATAAGACCGGTAGTCCTCTACGGACATGAAACATGGACAATGCTCGAGGAGGACTTGCAAGCACTCGGAGTATTCGAGAGACGGGTGCTTAGGACCATCTTTGGCGGTGTACAAGAAGACGGTGTGTGGCGGCGAAGAATGAACCATGAGCTCGCCCAGCTCTACGGCGAACCCAGTATCCAGAAGGTAGCTAAAGCCGGAAGGGTACGATGGGCAGGGCATGTTGCAAGAATGCCGGACAGCAACCCTGCAAAGATGGTGTTCGCTTCCGATCCGGCAGGTACGAGACGACGTGGAGCGCAGCGAGCGAGATGGGCAGACCAGGTGCAGAACGACTTGGCGAGCGTGGGGCGTATTCGAGGATGGAGAGATGCGGCCTCGAACCGTGTATTGTGGCGTCAAATTGTTGATTCAGTGTTATCTGTATAGATGTAGACTAAATAAATGAATGAATGAAATATGGAAAAGCATGACGGAGCCAAAATTATTAAGTTCAACATTTGGCTAGCAAACATACTGCTTCGCATGGGTTGAACCCACTAATATTTTTAACAGTGTTTGTTTAGTTTCAATTTTATACTTTTTGGATTTAAATGAAAATTAGCGAAATTCGTAGAAATTATTCCAGATAATTGAGAAATTTCAAATTGATTGTTTGAGCTCAAAAAACGACAGGATTCCGATATTCAAGACATAACGATTTCTGAAAACCTAATGATTTTTTATAACATTTCCAAGATAATATAATAGTAGTTTGTGCAACAAGTTGCAAAAAGATGATTTTTTCAGCACGAGTTGTACGTTTATCCAACGAGGCTTGCCGAGTTGGATAAATACTACGAGTGCAGAAAAAATCGAGTTTTGCAACGAGTTGCACACGCTATTTTTTGCAATGACGAAAAATGAACTTTAATTTGATAAATCTGTACCAAAATTGTACAGTCTAATTTACTCCACATAATCATTCTTGCCAATAAATTATGTTGCTGCGGAGAACAATCAGATTCCATGTTACCGTGCCACATTGCATAGTTCGATAAGCCGTAAAGCGATAGATGTAGTTGCCTTTGGAAATTTTTGATGTCTTATCCACCAAACTATTTAACTAACGGGCGCATACAATACACTATTTGAGCACTTACCCAAGCTAATTCAGCATAATGTAGTCATGTAACTACTGTTTTGATGTTGGTTTTTCATTATAGCACCCAAATGAGTGTTATAATGAATATTATGCAACCCATTTGAGTTGCATAATGTTCATTAAAGCACCCATTTCGTTGGTAAGGAAAAGTAGGCCGTTTTATCACTCAAAGACGAACTGTAAACCAGATATTATGATCAGGAATTGCAAAAAACTATTTTAACCTACCGAGATAAGCATGCCAAGACCATGCTGCAGGTGGCTGAGTTGTATTCCCGGTTCGGTCTAGGAAATGTTTAGGTTGGACATTTCCTCGGCATTTCTATGTGGGATGGTTTTATAAAGATATTTTTGGTTTTGAAAGAAAGGACAACATTTGTTCTATGGAGTTTATATAAATATTAACGGGGCTTAATAATTAGTAAAGCTTTTCTAAATTACGTTTCTGATCATTGTTGAGCTAGATTTTTTCCACTAGATAGATGAATAAAAGTAAAGCTCATCGATTACTTCAAAGTCTGGTGAGTCATGAAAATAAGTGTCTTTTTAGAAGAAGATGCATTTGATGCATAGGGCAGGAGATTGATTTTCGTTTACTGGTTAACTTTTCTGAACTCTTAGGCAATTTAGATTTTATTAGAGTCATCCCTTTAGCACGATTTTTGTGTCTAAAAATTCAAACTCTTCTCCAAAAGCTTCTAAAACTACCCTGGTTCTGATCGTCCAGGTTTTGTGTTTGCGTTTTATGTTGGTGGTATTCGGCTTGACCAAATAATTGAACGTTATTGAAAGTGATTGCCAAAAGCAAAATAGCAATAATGCGATAACACAATGAAAAGTGGACTAATTTTTAAATTGGTAATGAATTTCGAGTGAAAATAATCGTTTCGAATGAGTAGGTATTTCTCCAAGCTCACGCAGTGCAATATCATAGAAAGTTGCATGTTTGCCACAACATTTGTAGTAAAATGAATTTGCTTGTCTGGATGAATCACTCGTTCTCATCAACTATGCATCGCAGCGATATGATCTCTAGGACAAAATACAGTACATATTTTTAAGTTTTTTTTATACCCATGTCACTTTTTGTTGAAATCAGAAGAGATTTTATTTTAAACTAAAAGCTAGATATTTACTTCCATTTTTTCCTTTATTGTGCACTTAGCATGACTCATTTTTGCGCTCATCTGTTTACCGTGTATCAATTGAAACCTGATTTCTATTTGAATGAGGTATTAAGGATTTCTATGAGCATGTTGGATAGTTTTTAGTGATAAATTGAAGTTACACAATCAAAAATACGGCAGAAAAAAAGTGTAAAAAGTGAATTATGTGTATCTACATTACTTCTCCTTCTTCGTTTTGGCATTACCACAGATAACAGATATTGAGGCTGGCTTCCGATACGTGTGTAAACATCCGCAACCGTTAATTCAAGTGTATTTTAAATTGGGACTGCGTTTGGCAATCGATTGGAGATGGCGCAAGGATCATTGTTATTGAAAACGCAGCCCGAATGTGGCTGTCAAATGCATTGGCTGCGTTCGACGGTTGTTAATCAGCTGCGTCCGTATGTACTGCCGCAATCAGTTGAGTAGATGGCAGTAGTGAGCCAACGTATATCAATTCAAAAGTTTACACAGGATTTTCAATAAAATTTGTTCTAGCCTAAATATCTGTTATCTGTGGCATTACATTCCCCACTAAGACATTGCCGCCTCACAGTTGAGTGTTCAATCAGCACTTCCACAGTTATTAACTGCGAGGTTTCTAAGCCAAGTTACCATTTTTTTACCATCAAATTTACCACCAAAGTTTCAATTTTGGTATATATTTGGGAAAGAATTGGGTGTATATGTGCATAAGATGACGATGCAGAGCATAATCTCCATCCAAGCCTTTCTTAGCTGTTTGCAGAGGATAACATAAATATATCGAGTTCGGCTTCGTCATGCACTTTGACGCTTGAGCTCCAACAAACTATTAATTTAGACTATAACTTGGTAATTTCGGTACCCCTGAGTTTATATACGATTATTGGAATAAAAAAATCCAGGAATCTCATTTTAAATGGGACGCGATAAATAATAATCGTTGGTCTTCCAACTACAAAGATCCGTTTCAGGGAGAAAAAAAAAGTTGTTCGAGACCCCTCGGTAGATTTTTTTCAAATAGTCACGAAATGAAAGCTTAAGATCTATATTTTCACGTAGTGAAAGTTTTGGCGATGCTCATTTTTTTGTCATAAAGGTCGCCCATACACACGCCGTGAGGCCTTTTGAGTCCACCCTAGATGGCTGCCGTGGCTAGACCAGCAGCTTGGGGTTTAGGCCAGTTCCCTTCAGGAACTGAGCGGTTCCGGGGCTGCATAAAATAGAGTCTTATAGATCTTCTGCTTATTCGTTTTACTGTTGCCGACATCTTTTCGGATATTTTGCCATGCATTTACCATTTTTGACCCTTCCTTCGGAAGTGTCTATAATTTCACTTTGTATGCGTTAGGTGTATGTGTGTATGTGCATGTATGTGTGCGTATGTGTGCAAATTCTGAAATTTACTACCATAAAAATCTCGCTCATTTTTAAGGTATTGAACAAGTTTAGTTTTACCAAATTAGGCATTCATAAGGCGAAATATATGTTATTATTGAACGCTATTGAGTTTCGCTCAGATCAATGACTGATTTAGTTAGTTCTGGATTAATTAATATCGAGGTCTCTGGAAATTACGAATACAATATATGAAACCAGCGTTACGATAGTTACTAACCATGTCACAATAGTTATTTAATCCGACGAGCGCCTCATAGATAGGCAGCATGAAGTGCAGTACGTCACTCAACCCATGAATCCGCCTTTGGATAGGCAATTATTTTGTCAGTATCACAGTAAATCGCCGTGGGAAGCTGAGTAGTTTTATCTCGTTTTAAATACTGGAGTCTGGAAAAAAAATTTAACTAAGGAAGGGTCAAAATCTCACTGTAGGTGGATTAATCTGGGTTTTTAATTACCTAATCGCATTCTTTCTCTCCTGATGTTCGTATCCAGCTTCTTTCCATATTCCTACAAGCTCTTCAATCACTGCTTTGAGACTTTTTTGGGATGTACAGTTCAGCACCTCGCGTTGATATCGATAGAAACAGATTATCTCCAACTTCGTTGAAAGCCGATGCCTTAGATGCCGGCTTCTGGGCAAACCAGTAGTTTTATCAGCTTGTGGAGGTGATAACACTTGTGTGCAACGTTTTTACTTTTCCAATATCTCAAGTGAACTCATGGAAAAGATGTCGTACTGATACGACAAAAAAAATGTTTGACTGTCATATGACATATCAAAAGCATCCTATGATTGAAACAAAACTAATAAAGAGATCATAGTAAACACGATTACTTGTATATTGTTTCATATTAACTGTTGGGTGTGATATTATTTTATAACTGTCTCTCCATTAGACTGGCCCAGGAAACAAAAAGTTGTTCAATTCCACGGGGCACCCCCCAGGATTGTGTCTTTGGGTGAGAAAATCAATCTCTGAAAATTTCAGCTCAACCGCTTGTTGCATAAGCTGGCGCATTTGATTTGAAGTTTGTATGGGGATTTCAGCCAAAATGTATAGGAAAATACACCTCGGTCACTCATTCGATCTGAAAAATGGTTCTGATTGCTCGATTGACATCAGAATTGCAAAACCGGCAATTGATATGCTACAGAACAATTTCACAGAACATTGAATGATGATTAAATGAACTTGTATATAGGTTTCGGCTGATACGATTTGATCAATAAATCCAAAAATACACAATTCAGCTTCTAATAAATCAACCGAAAGCTATATAAAAGTTCATTTAATCATCATACAATGTTCTGTGAAATTGTTCTGTAGCATACCAACTGCCGTTTTTGCAATTCTGAGGTCAATCGAGCAATCAGAACCAATTTCCAGATCGAATGAGTGACGGAGGTGTATTTTCCTATACATTCTGGCTGAAATCCCCATACAAACTTCAATTCAAATGTGCCAGCTTAAGCAACAAGCGATTGAGCTGAAATTTTCAGAGATTGATTTTCTCACCCAAAGACACAATTCTAGGGGGTGCCCCGTGGAATTCGACAACATTTTTTTCTCCCCATACTAAGCTGGGCCAGTCTACTCTCCATCATCCATATACCAAATCCTATAATTCAGGTAACCAACTCCATCGGAAAGAAAAGTTATGTTACCTAGAATTATTCCCATTTATTTGCTTTTGAATTGTTTTTAATTTCAATTAAAATATTGGTGATGAAATCATAACCTGTGAAGGAAAAATACCGAATTTGTACACTTTTTGACTATTTACTACAACTACAATATCGCAGCCCCAGAACAACATTTCTTATATCTTTTTTCATGAAAATATTAGCATGAGCATGAGCATGAGCATGAGCATGAGCATGAGCATGATGACCGTGCATTTCGTAGTTGCTACTCCGTGATCGACCAGAACAATCGCAATTGCACAGGGAACCAATGGATGGAAGCATGGGATTTGCTCTCCAACCTCAATGTGCACAGTCCGAGAGCTCTAGTATTTTGGATGGTCGATAACGGCGCTGGCCACGTCCTCACGGTCATCGGGGATGGGAAGGAATTGATGATGCAGTCACTCGCCCACTGCAAGCCGAGAACACCTCTGCACTCGCCACGAGTGCCTGCGGAATTTTATTGGAATCTGGGTTAGGTTTTATGGCAGAGGTTCGTCTTGGTTAACGGGTTGCCAATGTGATAGTAATGAAAGAGTGGTATATTCTAATTGGATGCCGAAACGAGCTTTTCGCTCATTTCGAATTCTAACAGTTACTTGCTAGAACTAATCAAGCTTATAGGTATAGGAATAGAAGATGGAAACGGTATGAAAGCCCATTTCCAGTTCTAGCAATTGCTAGAACATGAGAAATATATGAAAGATACAAAGTAGGAGGGGAATGGAACGGGACTGGGATTGAACCCACGACCTCCTGCGTATGAGGCAGAAGCGGTAGCCATATGACCACCAAGCCCGTTGTTTTATTTGTTCATGAAAATATTTCTTATAAACAGCTCTTTGTAGTACGTAAGTTGCTCTGAACTAGAAAAAAAAATTGTGTGAGGATAAAGTAACTTCGAAAATTAGTCGAAAAAATGTGTTTTTTTTTCGATATTTAAACAGTTCTGCAGACTGTAAAAACGCACAATACCAAAAACTAATTCATGGAGAATATAGGCAAAGATCTGGGTCTCCAGTAGCCTTGCGAGCAAAGGCGTAGGATTGCCAACAGAAGATAGAGAGTTCGATTCTCGTTCTGGTCTAGGATGTTTTCGGGTTGGAAACATTCTCGACTCCCTGGGTATAGTGTATCCCTTGTACTTGCCACAGAAGATACATACTCATGCAATGAAAAGGCATAGAAAATATTTCAATTATTTACTGAGGAAATGCTAATAGAATACTAAAATGAAAAGCAGGTCAAGTTCCAGTTGGAATGTAGAACCATTGAAGAAGAAGAAGAAGAAGAAGACAGGCAAAGATCCACAGAAAATAAATAAATAAATAAATCGAATGGGTGACCCAAATTTGATTTTTTACGTTTGATGTTCAACGTTGTGAAAGGACCCAATATTTGTTTTTTTTACCTAAAAAATGCTCATTTTTCAAAAATCGATCGATCGAATTTTAAAAATCGGTTTGTTCTACAAAAATTATCCAGACAGGTATATCTTTCATTTCAGGGTTGAGCACCATGACTTTTCAAACATCGATTTTTTGGGACACCCTAGTGTGCACTCACTGATGAAAGCCAATGAAAAATTCAAACAAGAAACTCACGGTGATGAATCCTCCCAAACAATAAATAGTTCAGAAACATTGAAAAATTGCTGGCAATATAATTGCCACTGCCATGCTGGCTAGACAACATTGGTGGCAATATACCTAGTTGTCACTGCCTTAGAAGCGGGACTGCATTATTGGTGGCAATATCTTTGCTAGTGCCTTGCAAGCGCAAAGGAAGTGAAAAATAGAATGGAACAGAAAATACAGATGAAAAGAAGGCTGGAACAAGTTTATGGGGAAGAAGCCCTAGATGAGGGCTTCAATATGCAAAAGGCGAAACACAGAGTAGTTTTAAAACGCGTATAATTTTTGTTCGCTACTAAGAAATCTAAGCCATTTTCAAATAATAAATACTCGGAAATAGTGATAGGGAGTTTGTTTGAAGATTTTATGCAGGAATACTATTTGACGTTTAAAAAACGGACCATATTGATCGTATTTGATCCAGTGACATTTTCGAATCCTTTAGCCAGACACTTGTATGATGATGTAAAAACAAGCAAAACCGTTGAATATTCGATTTTTTTTCTCTTGGGTTTATGTAGTTTGGTAAAACTTTAAACGAGGGACTTATCTGAGTACATGCTGAATACGAGAATCTGTATTGAGGGGTTTCAGTAACTGATCTTCTACTTCAAAGTTGAAGTTTATTGGCATAACCACGTCAACTAATGTCACCAAACTACCGATAGACCCACTCCAGGAATTGATATATCTTGATCCGAATAGGTCCGGAGTTGGTTTTTTATTGAAACGACTTGGTCCAAAGTTGAATATCATTCAAAGTCCAGCCACTCTAGAGTTGGATTTTTCTTCATTAATAGGTTTAATGGCGATTCCGAAGGTCATTCGATCCACTCCAAAGTACGGTTCTTTTTGATGCGACTACGTTTGGTAGTGATCCAACCACTGATCAAGACAAAAGTTATATTGCCCTAGTTAAATTCACTAGTGCGTGAATCACAACAAGGAAGAATTTTTTTCCGGTAACACACGCACGCAACATTGAGCAAACTGCTCGGAGGTCAACTGAATCAAGAAGCCGAAAAGTAGTTCTCAGTTGGATGGACTTCGAGTCTCCAATCGTACAAAATAGATTAACACGACTCATCGGCCGCATCGCCGCTGAGGCCAATCGACTAGACACCATACTCAAAAATGTCCGAAACAAAGGAGAAATAAACAGAATCGGAAGTGGCGCAAAACCAAACGCAAATACATTTATTTGCAACGTTCGTCCTGGTGGTCCTGAGAAAAACCATTTTTCTTTCCCCTAATGCGCCTTTCCAATAACTAACAACAACCAAACGCTTTTCGGAGCCTTGCGTTGGAATTTCACTTCGTGCTGTTTTGTCCGACAGCCACTTGATGAGTTTTCGCTAAGACGCCACTATTTGGAATACATTTTCAGCATCGCCCCTGGTGGCGCAGTATCGCTACAGACGTCACCACCTACCTTTCTTACAAGATTATTTGGTTTTGTTTCTGTTAGTCATTGGAAATAAAATCGATTTTTCCGATCCTCCATTTTATACAAAAGAAGGTGGATCCGGGCGGGAATAATGTTCTTCAAAGTGCACAACTTAATCGATTGCTGATGACAGAAAGTTGTCATTAGGTAGAAGAATCACAAGCGCGCGTCGGAGAGAGATGAGGCAATAAATTTGTTCGAATTGATGAAATCACTAACAGCAAACAAGCTACCACGGCTAAGCCACCGAAACATGCCATACCATTTCTGTCTAGAAAATGCTGGTCCTGAGAAGTTCCCCAATGCGCTTGTCTTATAACTAATTGCAACTGGATAACTTTTCGGTAAGACGCCACCATTTGGAATACATTTTCAGCATCCCTACTGCATCACGTGGGATCGCAACAGACGACATTTTTGAAATCAACCCTTACTATAATGCTGGTTGAGGTTGAATGATGATCACCGACGCCGACGAACACCATCAAGCGATGGTTTTCCGTTGTAAATGGTACCAGTGCCATCGCACTGCTGTTTTCGCTTTCTTGTTCAAACTGAGGATTAGATCCAAACCCGCAAGTTACTTGATTTTGATGTCTGTGTTTGCGATGCATGCACGGGATTGGTTGGTTTACTATTTCTAAATTGTTTGTTAATTTTCAATAATAAATAGTTAACTCGCCCTTGTTCGAATGGTCCAAAAATATTAGAAATCCGTCGAGAAACGGCTGAGATATTAGTGTTCAAAGTCTATCTTATTTTCGTGACGGTCTCCGATTTTCGCAATCACAAAGTCCCAATATGGAAAAGATAGACGTAGTCTTACATCAAAAAGGAATTCAAGTAAACATTTGTAAAATTTGCCACGCATAGTAGGTTGATTTTAAAAGTATCCATGCTCGTATCATGCTATTTGTTTTGAACATGCATAAAAATAAGGGGCGCCCAAAAACGGTTTCGCCAAGGGCGCTGGGAGTCCACGCTACGGCTCTGCAGATCACCCCACAATTAAAACATTCTGATTGGCACGATTGGCACTATGTAAATCTGCGTCCTTGTCCGCCATCAAGTTGAACGGAGTCGGGAAGATTTGGGAGGGAGAAACAGATTAAAAATAGGTGTATGTCAAGCCATGCCGAAACCAAGTCTGACAGCTGAGCCGAAATCAAAACTGTCGACAAGAAAATTTTCTGAGGCAATATAACAACAATAACACGCAAAACAAAATTTGGTCTTTTCAGATAGCGCCTACGTTGATTGATGTTTCTGGTTAAAAATTTCCTTGTTGAATGACGAAGGTATTGGTTCAATTTTGTGTAATATCGAGAGCTCCCTCCCAGGGGAAAATAGTGTGAGTCGAAAGTTTTACGATGTAGGGTTACTGCTTCTTGACTTCATCTCATAGCTCCGAAACTCATCCCACGAAAAACAGAGCAATGAAAAGGAATTTTATCTCTTTCTTATTTTTGTGATTTTTTTTAGCAGTGAGCAAGCATGTTAGCAAAAATAGGCGACGAAATTGGTGCTCAATTTCTTTGTTTCGCGATGAGATGAATATATGTTCAGTGAGATGGAAAACGGAACAGTTCCCCTATATATTAGTTGCTGGAGGAACAACGAGAGTCGTTTAGCTGTATTGATCGAGCCCAAATAAACCGTTTTAATGCAATGATCTGGCGCAATAAATATAACATTCTCTGAGCGGTTTGCATGAGAGATTTGATACAAAACGCTTAATGCAAATAATGTCACACACAACTTTTAGTTTTGGGTGCAGGATATTCAAAATAATTGATTCCAATGGGAAAAAATATATCTTTGTTGGTTTTTTAACGAATTACAAGTGAAATTCTTTCATTCACTCGAAAATTACGATATGTTCGTATTTTTTTTTCTCAAATTGACATTTCTAACTTTTTATGGCTCAAATTCATCTGGAGTGTTATAAAGTAGCAATTATAGCCCCATCATAGGAAATAACTAGTGGAGTTCTTGTTAATAAACAGAAAAAAAGTATACTTTATTGGTGGCAATATAGTTGCCATTGTCTCATAAAGGGTTCAAGGTGGCTATTTATTAATGACGAGACGGTTTGAATTTATGAATTCATAAGGAAACTTGAAGACTTTCCCGTGTAGC
Organism: Armigeres subalbatus; assembly: GCF_024139115.2. Classification (NCBI taxonomy): domain Eukaryota; kingdom Metazoa; phylum Arthropoda; class Insecta; order Diptera; family Culicidae; genus Armigeres; species Armigeres subalbatus. The sequence goes on from NC_085140.1 coordinate 312,186,665, forward strand.
ACAATTCAGACTTATTTGGTGTGCTGTTGGGATTCATTCCTTTTGTGCTAATCTAATACGAAATGATGCTTCCACGTCAAGTGCCTTGAATCAATATGTGTAGTGTAGTGACCAAGGGAATACCGTGTGTCAACTTCTATCAAGGCAGATATGGAATGGGCCGAAGGCGAAAAGGTTTGATGGCGGCTTTGGGTAATGGTAGACAACTTCAACGATCCAAATCAAACCAATAATAAAAGATTGATTGGACATGACTGGCTTGTCCCAAAAGATGTAAGTTAATGGATCTTCCCCGAAAAAATATTTCCTTGCATAAATAGTTGTCTTTACACGTATTGAGAATAAATCTGCGTATAGAAGTGAGCCAGCCAAGGGCCGAAAGACAATTATAATAATCTACGTATTGAAACAAAATTAATATCGCCTCTAACTAATCTGTTAAAATGTGTTAGGAAAAATTAACTCATCATCTTGTTATAATCTTGCTGTACCCGATAGACATATTTTGATATCTATCACAAATGAAGCAAACCTACCAGTATGAGCTAGTTGCTATTCCCTGATGGACTAGATCTTGCAAAATTGTACAGAGAGCCAAATGAATGGGACTTGGGTTAAGCTATCCATTTTCAATGTACACGTTTCGAAAGCAAAAATGTTTTCAGTCAATACTGGCGCCGACCACGTCCTTACAGTCATTCAGGAAGGGAAGGATTGTTGCTACTAGAAACCGAGCATACCTCAGCATCCTCACGATTATCTTGGGATAGGATATTGTGTTAGTTACAAATGAGAACTTAGTTTGATTTACTTCGGAAAGCGATGCTATCTGTGGGATGGGATACAATTATGTGCGTTTGAAATATTATATTGACGTTCCTTTCTATAGAACCGGCGTTTTAACCTCAAATAGTTCTGCGTAGTTTTAACCCTTAAAGCAAAATCGAACCATTATTTAAAATAATATTAATAAGTTGTCAAAGCTTGAACAATAGATAAACTTCGAACTGGAACTTCGAACAAGCTTCGAACTGTGGGAATTTTCAGAGTCATCCCAAAATATCAACTATTGTGCCAGACAGAGGTACCATCACACGAAGGTATTTCCCATAATCCAAAAGACGCCATCATCCTTCATCCGTCTACTCTCATTAGTGCACCTACTTCAAGCGTTCATCCATCACCAAACTTTGCTAATTTGTCATGTTAAAGTACCGCGCCAAGCTACAAGAATCCTTTTCACTTGTATCCATCCAGCCATACTCCAAGAACTGCGTGCACAAAAAAAGAACACCCACGGTTCGGAGCACTGACGACGACTACGACGATGAATATAAAAGAACAAGGGGTGCTAAGCAGGAAGTTCACAGCAGCCCCCAAATCACGGTCATCTTCCATTCCGTCTCCTTGTTTCTATTTTCGTTACTGATCCGACCGGCATATGAAACAACTGGCACTCCTGCTGGGAGTATCTGGTTCCGCCACGGTTGCTCCGGTGCAGCACATTAGCGTAGGCAGATGGAAAACAGAGAAGCCAACCGCATTTCCGAAAACGAACTTTTTATAGAAGCCTCTGAGATCCATAGTATTATATACCAATCGACTCAGCTCGACGAGCTGAGCACATTTCTGTCTGTCCGTGTGTATGTGTGTGTGTATGTGTGTGCACAAAAGCTATAAAAAACATTAGACAACTTTTCGTATAGCAATCCTTAACCGATTTTCTCGCAACAAGTTTCATTCGACAGGGGACAAAGCCTCGTTGATCACTATTGAATTTTATAACGATCGGTCATTGCGTTTAAAAGTTATGAAGAAAATGGTACATCGGACCATAAAAACCCCATATAAGGTTGGTGTCTCAACTAAATGCGAGAAAGGCACCACCAACGCTAGGTGGATTAATCTGGTTTTTTTTTTCATTTTTTTTCTCGATTCTGACAAAATCTATTTTGGGAGCTTCGTTACTAGAATATGTTGTCACTTATCATAAGACGAGTTGGTATTTGATTACACGCAGTACGCACTACTTATTTGTAAATCGAGTAAAGTACGAGATACTGAAGACAATCTTACAGCTGAAGTCAAAGTATCTGCTAAGCTACAATCAAGTAGGTATTTACTATAGTAGAAGTGAATGGAATATGTATGCAGTACTAAATCTTGTGAGCTTCACGGCAAATTCCGTTTTTTTAATTTCGAAATTTGGTTTTGATTCCCGCAGACAACTTTTCGTAACGCAGACAATTCTCCACTAATGTTTTGTAAACGTCTTGGTGTAAATTTTTGTAAATGCTTGGTGTTGGGTTCCCAGTCTGTGGTCGAAGAAATTGATTCTATCTTTTAGATCGCTAAAAATATGTATTGTTTTTTAGTATTACTGTTGATATTGCTATTTTGTCTCATCGTGTTTCTATTTTATTTTGAAGAATATTTTTTCTAAATTCTAATTGCAGACTCTGACCAATCAAACAACTATAACGATTTCCAATTAAATACCAGATTTTTAAAGGAAAATAGAATATTGTTACTATCATATTTACAGTGATTAAAGTTAACTATATTACGTATTTTGTAATTTCGACCGCTTTTTCTGGAATCGAAAATTGAATATTTCCATGATTTTTTTCAACACTCATGAGCACATTGACATCCATATTTTCATTTCATCGAGCTGAGCCGGTGCAACGGAGGTAGATACAAAATTCCGAATAAACCCAATTTATTCATATTTATGTCTGACAGAGCATAATACGTAATCTCTATTTGAAGTCAAAATAATGGGAAGTATCTCCACGTTCACCCCACGGGCGTTTCCAAGAAGCCTGACTATGCCAGTGGCAATGCACGGTTTGATAATGAACCAATTAGGCGAAAAAGCTCCGAGTGCAAGGCAGCATAAAAATCTCTACGAGAAGCTTTTAATTAAAAGCCAGTGTGTGCCCAGGAAGCAACCCATGGGCCCCCAATGGCGAGGCATGTTAACTGACATCATGGCATGGGTCGGATCATTGTTGGTTGTTTTCCTCCGCAGCCTTTCTACTGCGACTGTTGGTCTGCTGCGCCAAGGAACCAAGAAGACTGCAGGGAGACCGGACAAAGAAATTTTCCATTATGTAGCCGGGGCTGCCGCAGTGGTGTGGAGTGTTTGCTTCCAAGAAACTTAAGCTCCCACCATTGTGGTTCTGGAGGAGTGATGAATTATTAATTGGGGGAATGGAGTGGTATCTCATTCAGGTCACCGGATTAATTAGTGGCTGGAGGCTGAGTCTGGAAGCTTCGGTTTCGGTTTTTAATGATGGTCAATCATGACGAAGAAGATGAGTAATACATAACCTGGCAGATATTGTAATAATAGGAATAATCAATAATTTAGTAGATACTGTCTAATTTGCGTTGAGTTTGAATTTGAGCCCATGACAACCTTTTCAGGTGCGACGGTTATAATGGATTTGATGTGGTACTATATTTGGAACAAAGAAAGTTAGCAGCGACATTTAATTATCTCCTCATCATCTTGATCTGTGTAGGATGACGATTTATTTTTCTTTTATTTGAAATATTCATTCTTTTTAACATACTTGAATGCATCTTCGCCCTTATGCATGACGTAGTGTACAGCTTCATAATCATCGATCTTGAGCATGTATTCATTTCCAGTTTACCGGACCTCTTCTATAACAAGCTGCATGTATCCGCAAGCAGGCCCACCAAAGCGACCTTATGCCGTTCTAAGCGCTCTAGCACAATCCCAATCCTCCGAGCGCCTGTTTACCAAGAAGGTACGGCTCACAACAGAGACTGTTTCCCTTGTTAGAGACGGCTGATCATCTTCCAAGTGCCAGCCTCTAAGAGAAACTGTGCGCCATGATTCTCAGGAAATTAAGAAGAAATGGTCCTCCAGAAACTTTTTTTTTAACGAAGGTGATGGAAATCTGCAACCAGACACCTGGGGAGGCGAACCCAGCTAGTGTGGGGATGGGATCACCACTCCCGACCCACTAAAACCAACTCCTTCCTCTCCAGTCATTCCCCCGGCCCGCAATTAAGCAATACTTCGGGGGATGACTATTGGGCATTGCGCCCCCTCCATGACGTACACAAGTGCACGTATGCGCCTCAACTCTTCGACACTCCCCATGCAACACATTTGCACAAGACACACTGGCACCACATGTGCCCCAACACTCACCTGCCTATGCCGCCTATGCCTCAATCCGTACCTGGCAGCCGGATCAAACTACTGCCTTAGCAGCCATCCTGACCATACGTACCATGCGAGTCTGACTTGTGTGCTCGCTCATACATTCAGTCCCAATCGCTTGCACCACTTGTGCACCACTCTCCTGACATTCAGTAACTCACTCAGTGGGGGTTGTAATAACCCCATCTCCCATTTTTATCCACTCTGTGCATCTCCTGTGCATCGTTTGGGCGTGGAACACCCGGCACGTCACGCGTGCCTAACACTCACCTACCCGGGCTTCGATACAGCCAATAGATCCTCGTTAGGTACTTTGCAGGCAGCACCCACCTATTGATATTTCGAAAACCAGGAAGTCCTCAGTCAGTGTGGTGGTCTCACCATCCTGCAACGGGGTGGCACCACTTACCTTACATGTCTCCAATTTCTGAGGTGCCGCAGAAGCATCAACCCTCCGACACTCCTGCCAGTCGTAGCGAGACTTTCGTGTCCCCTACTTCTGAGGTGCCGCAGAGGTATCTGCCCCCCGACGCTCCTGCCAGGCCTCACCAGACTTCAGTCATTCTAACACTACCGACCATGCGTACCATGCGAGTCTTACTTGTGTGCTCACCCATACACTCGGTCCCTCACTCTGTGGGGGTATTACGAGTAATACCCCCAAGTCCCATTTGCTTGCACTACATGAAACGAACTTAATTCGTTTCGAAAAGAAAACAAATTCCAATGTTGAAAAAATGAATCAACGATCATTTTAATTGAACGATATGGTGCGCCTAACTGTAGCTAATAGTGCTCGAATCAAATCTGCTTTGCTCAAGAAAATTAGTTGGGCGGGTATTATTACGTCAACCAAAGTCAGCAATAGAAACGAAAATATAATATCTGGAATTTCGGAAATAGATCTAATCTAGTACTGCATTAAGGTACCTCGTAGAGCACCAGGGGAAATTCGTGCTTTCCCTTTTTTTTACTCATTTCGTTTATTTTTACAGGCTCAGATGTTTACAATAAAACTCTACGGAGCCAAAAGCTCATAAACAATTCAAGTTTATTCTGAAGTTGTTTCTGATGTGCTGTGAGAAGCATTCCTGCGAGAGGTTTTCTTCGGTGGCGACCGGTCTATGGAACCTGCCGTAGTTAGATCTATTCGCTGATTCGCCAATCGTGATTGTTTTTTCTCCTCCTCCTTCCTCAATGCGCTTACACAGTCTGTGTAGCCCATTACTCCTTTCTTCACGAACCAGATCCGATCAGTTTTATTTTTGAAACTCATTGTTTCCGCCATCTTCTCGCGTTCGATCATAGAATCCGGGATGGACACAGTTTCCGCTTGTTTCGTTGCCGTCGACTCAGTGTCTAACTCAACTGCAGTGTCTAACTCTTCGATTACCTCATTTTCCATTATTTCTACTGACGATTGCTCCGATGCTGTTCGTTCAAATCCGACCACCACTCCGGAGTATGTTCGGTTTTGTCCATCTCTGCTTTTCCCTACTTGCTTGCCATAATCCTGGTTTTCCCGACTCCTAATCTTCCATTGTGGGCACAAGTCCTTCCGATGGCCTTCCTCTCGACACACGAAGCATTTAATTCGAAGCTCTTGGTAAAATATTCTGCCGGTCCAATTTAGTACTTCAAGCGACGGTGGAACTTCCTTCTGAACATCCAGATATACCCCTCGCACACCAGTAAACATATGATCCAATCCTAAGTTGGGCGGAAATCTTTCCCGGATCACGCGCTCTGCTTTTCCGTATTCCACTAGATGCGACAATAACTCACTATCCGGTAATTCAGGTGGTAAGTCAAATACACGGATGTAGTGGACATTACTGCCTGCAATCACCATATTTACTTCAACTGTCTTTCCACTAGAATAATGAAACTTTCTTGGCTCCACATTTTTCTTCAATGCATCCTGCATTGCATCCAGTGAAACAAATTTAACAAACAGTGATCTGTCCATTGCTGTTTTGTAAACAGTTTCCATAGACGATACATCAACGTCTAATTGCCGCACAAACCCGGCGATCTCAACCCAGCTCGGCCGGGGAGCAGAAACAGGGAAACGAAATTGAACCGTATTTTCTATCATTTCGCACTCTATTATCTACCGCGACAAATAAAGCAGGCGACAAGCAGACAAAGCAAAAAAAAACAAAACTGACGTGCTTTCCCTGCTAGACTGCCGAGAAGATCAGTTATAAAACGTAAAAAGTTAAAAGTGAAAAGTTACCTAAAATTCCTAAAAGTGGTTTTTTGTAGATGATTCCAAGATGAACCAAAAGCGTGAGTCGTGTGATTAAAACACTTGGATCATCGAATACAAAGCTATAGTAAGCGAAGGAACGCCAAAAAGGAAAGGTTTGGAGAAGAAAATAAGATTTCACGTGTCGGTGGTGTGTCGATATTGGGCTCGGCCATTGCTGCCGAGTATTGGGAGGTTAGGTTTGGACTGGAAGGAAGCTCGGACGGTTCGCCTAGGTGTGTCTATCGCCTCGTGGCTGCGCGCCACTATAGGCCATCTAGAGTGCGTTGGCCATCGGAGAAAAGCTCGGCCTCGCGAATCCCACCTACAGTCATTCCGGTGGTTAACCTAGCGAGAGTTCTAGTAGGGGAAAGACCGCCACGCCAGCGAAATCGTCCCCGACTCACGTACCACTAGCTTCCAATCGGGTCAGCGAACCAGCTAAAAAACGCTTCCCCCATAAGATCCCGAGGTTGGCATACCTCCGACCGAATCCAACCGCCCATACGAAAACGTCGTCTCCATCACGGATAAAACCTTGCCGATCTCGAATCGATTGCATGTGCCGCTCGTCCAGATCGAATTTCATCCTTCATACTCCTTATGCTCAGCGACCGGGTCCCGGTGGACAGTGATAAGCGAGACCGTCATCCGAGAGAACGACTACAATTCACGTAGTGTCGGTGGGAGACAATTCAATACCGCCGTAAAGGTCAGCGTGGTGATCGCCGTAGCATCGTTGGCGTCGCCGACCTCTGCTTCTATACGAGACCGAACTTCGGCTTGATCATCGATCCGTCGAACACATCCACCAACCAGCCGCTAGGCTACCTACATCGAGCCCATCTCATGATCACCGTGAACGTTGAAATCGTCGGCGACCTCCGCCACCCACCGCCGTAACCGACGAGCTGGTGTGCCGTAGGCCCAATCGAAACTGTAAGTACAGTGGACACATACTAATTGACAGTGAAAAGTGGTGTAGTGTAAATTAGAGAACCAAATTGTGAGGGAGAAAAAGAGAGCATTGCACGGATACTGATTAGAGAAGGTTGAATTTAGAGAACCGTGACGTCACGAAAAGTTAGGCTGTAGACATGAAGCTAGAAATAAATGAAGAACGACTTTGGAAAATTTTAAAAAAATTTGTTCTGAATCTTAAAGCAAGATGAAATTAAATGAGAGCTTTTAGTTTGCTTTTTGCCTAATAAACTCACTACGTTGGTTTTAAACTCTTGCGAGATATCTTTATTGCAATTTTAAGGAAAGGAACTGAAATAAGTTGGGAATTGGAGCTCTTGGGTTTGGACTTTAAGAAGGGTTTGGGAAGCGAATTGAAGTGTGGTCTTGCAGTGGAGTTAGAACTTGCTAGCTGGGCAGATCGAACCGTAGTTCTCGGCAGACGGCTAAGGCCGTCTGGCGCAAAGCCGAGAAAATTTGAAGGCTCCTGCAAGTGCACCACTTGGGGGTGTGTGGGTACCACCCACTACCACCCGCTTGCCGCCGAAGCAGCCCTCAGTCTGTGGAACCTCCACAGGCTCCGTTAACGAACTGGCTAATTGTTTCACCCCCTAGGTCATTCATCCCTTCGGCACGGGTCGCCTGATACCTTGGGATTCGGGGTTAGGGACGCCATATTGACAGCTTCAGTGTTGTACTGAGCCTGACGATATGGCCGGATTTACACCGTTACACACTACTTCCAAGTTTCCATATCCCAACGTAACGGGAAAAGAAAAGAAAAGAAACACCGCCTGGGAAAAGCGAAGTGTTGGCAAGGATCATGTTGGATCTAAATTCATCCAAATTGGCCCGCGAGAGCTGAAAATTCGTCTGCATACCCAAGTAACATTTTGAATTCTATTTGGATTTATTCAAGTTTTATTGCAGTTTTATCAAGGATTCGCATAAACTATAGAGTTTTATCATAGTTTTCATCTAGTCCAAGTTACCTCAAAGCTAAATTCTCTTATAATAGTTTTATGATATGCTCCAGGTCCATCTTAAGCTGTTTATTTTGATAAATTATGCAGCAAGAGCACTCTGTCCCAATTGAAACCAAATAGTTTTGAGAAAGTTTTGTGGTACTCTTCATTAAGAAAGAACGATCTTGAAAATGCCATTATAAAACTTCCTTAAAACTATGTGGTTTTGATTGGGAGAAAGTGCTCTTGTTGAAGAATACATCAAAACAAACAAAATATAATGTCAAATGTATACGCAAACAAGTGTATAAATTAAAACTAGTGGATCAAAGGCAAAAATAATGTAAATTTATCCCATATATGGAAACTCCATTTGCGCAAGCATCTGTTTTTTTTCTATCGGAGTTGTCTTTCTATCGGATCATCAGCTGCAGTTTTCTTTCTATCAAATTTACCACCAGCTGCATCAGGTGTCTTGATCTTCCAATGCTAGGCAGATTTCATATCCTCCCATTTATTATATGTTCAACTCTACTCGTATTTCGAAGCTGGTTTATTTTTAATAAAGAACTATTTACTATTTACTTTTTGATTAAAAATAACCCTATAGATGTTCAACTAACAGATAAACAAATAAGTTATATGAATTTCTTTTTCAGTTGAATTGCATGTTATTATATGACAATATTCGCAAAATGGATGATTTCGGCTCAATCTGTGTCGTTTTTTTTATTGCTATCATGCGTGCCCACTACTGAAAACCATCACAAACATGGAAATCAAAACATTTTGCGCTCCAATTCTTTGTCCTTCGATTGTTATTGATATAGATAGAAAGATATTATGAACCCGAGGAGCAGTAACCCTATTGAGTTTTAATTTAATTCAGCATTTTGTGCAGATATTCAGTTTAGTAAATATTTTTCGGCGAACTCTTTCCAAATGAACGACTTGTTTTCAATGGATATGTAAACAACATGTTATAAAGAAAGCACCAAACTTATAACGCTCTTCAATAAAACTACTTAGTTTTGACCAGTACTAGTTAGTTTTATTCAAGATAAACTAAGCTTCGTCAAGATTGCGATAAATCTAGTTCAATTTATCATGCTCCTGCATAAACCTAACAGGTTTTGTATGAGATAAAGTGGTTTTAATCCAATCTTATGATGGTTTTCAATAAAACTATTGAAATCATGGCGGATTATCGTCTGCGTCAAATTTCTTGATGGAAGCCATTTCTATATGAACGCTGAAAACTATTTGTTTTCATTTTACATGCATGAGTCATTTCATAGATTGGGGCATAAAACAAATATTGTTACATTTGCGAAATAAAAAGTAGAGCAAAATTTATTTTTTGGGTATGTACATTTTTTTAAATAAAAATAGTCTTTCAAAATAATACTATATCTTGCAATTTAAATAAGGCGCATTCAATATTTGTTACATTTATTTGGAAAAGCATCGACAAAGTGGTTGTGGCATGTGGAATTACACGATCATAATGCAATTAAGTTTCAATTTTGCAACGTATCCATAATAATTTTCATCATTATGAGATACTGTTCGTTTTGGTTCAGACAAAATTCAATATAAACAAGTATAAACATCAGCGGATCTAGATAACGAAAACACATGCTGTCAAATTCCTTAGTAATCCTAACAGGGTTTTATGCTCATCTTTCATGCCATCATAAGCTCACTTTGATAAAACTAACAAGTTTTAAGCGAACCTTGGAAAATGGTCTTGAACACCTTCTCAAGAGTGGGCCTCTTTCGTCTTATAGTGGTTTTATGGCTGTCTTGGAGCAAGCTTGTAGGACAATTGGCTTTAAATGTGGTTTTAAGGCACAAGTCTAGAAGTGTGCTTCAAGTGCATCATAAAATTAATTTTGCTACTTGGGTAGACTTATTGTCTAATGTGGATGACTGAACAGCTACCGGAGAATAGGAAGGATGGGTTCGAATGCCACATCTACGAGAAAAGTGACAAGCTGGAGTGTGAGAATTTTCGAGCGATAACCATCTACATCCACAAAGTTATGAAGCCGGCGGATTTTTACAAAAGGTCCTCCAAAAATGCCGTGAATATCTAGTTTAAACGCACCATCTGCTTTTGGATTCCATGGCGGTATGTAAGTCATTGTAAGTAATGCGTTTAGCGGTGCAGCAGAGCTTCGACGTGGCCGATTCTTGGTGGTGGCGTTTCTGCGTATTTCGAAGAATTCCACGCGCTTTGGACAGGCCTTGTTGTGGTCCTGTTTGTTCCCACGTTTGGCTCTCTGGGGGTCCACTTCTTCTACTGCTGGTATTTCGTCTTTTTCCGATTTTTTGTTAGGTAGCTGAGGTTGTCGAAATATAGAGCATTTCACTCCTCGATAGGAGTGTGAATTAGATTCGGAAACACCAGTTATGTTTTCCAGTACGTTCATGAAGGTTTTTTTTGCATGTACATTCGGTTAAAAAAACACGAGAATTTGGACATTGCTTTTTTACTTGTAACAATTAAGTAAGAATTATGTAATTTTTTATAATAACTAAATTTTATAATCAGAAACAAACTCAACAAGCTCTAGTCGATTAACTTCGCCATAGTTTTTACTATTGAAAATGAAAATACTTTAATCATATTTTATCATTTATCTTTAGAGCCTGTCAAATAAATGACCTATAAGAAAACATTTCTTCTGTATCAAAACTATTCAATCAGCAACTTCAACTTATAAAGGTATATGTCATCGAAACACGGCAGGGAAAGCTATGATGTAGAATGATAAACACGCTATCGCGTTTAAAATTCCGTGACGTGGTAAACTGGGATGTAGCATTGAAATAATTACAACGTCATCATCGTCATACAAGTCCTGCTTGTTGATTACTGCTCAAAAAATGGAAAAGAATTTTATGATAAAGACTTCGTCGTGTGCAAACAAGCATTTTTCACTTTATAGATGCAGGGGGTGGTAGATGACTGCTGATGGTTGTAACGTCATCAAGATAAAACCCGAAACAGGGGAAAAACAAAACACGGGCAAACACATAACCGTTAAAAACTCACTTCATCACGATGATGGAACGGGAAATAATTAATCCACGCAGAAGCTGATTAAACGCTTTTTAATTAGCCGGATAGCACGAAGGGCTTCGTGGCCTATAAAAGGGAGGATATAATTTTGGGAGACCGGTGATATAAAACAACTTTTTATTCAGTCTGACATGACCTTTTACGGCATAAAGTTGATGTTTTGATATAATCATTCAATTAACAGTTTTTTTTTCTGAACCCTATTCAAGCAACATTCATTATTGTATTAGCTGATTTATAAGGACATAATCATAATGGATTTGGTCGATTACTATCTAGTCGGAGATTTAATTTGCACATTTAATAAATAATTACAATCAGAAACGGGTTATTGTTCATGTTCTCAAAAGTAATAAACTACAGAGCAGGATTGTCGCTGTTCGAAACATGTTGGGTACAGAACTGTCAAATCGTATGGATTTTTCTCTGTGGTTTATAACCATTGGCGTAAATAAGATACCAACTTGTGCCCCCCAAAAATTTAAAAAAATAATTCTATCTTAGTCAATTGTAATTTAATTCACATATTTCCTAATTTTGATTATTGTGCGTTGAGTTATATCACATTTATGACCATTTGTTTAGTAAAGTATCGAAATTGTTGTTGCAAAATGTAAAGTCCAAGTAGGGAACCAAATTGATTAGGACCCCTGGCAACATTTTCTTGATTTTTAAACTAAAATCAATGCCGCTGTTAATTCTGTAGCAGGCTTCAAAAAATAAATTTGTTCTGCATTTGTTTGACTAGTTTCCTGGACGAAGAAACCGATATTTAAATGAAATTTTATTGAAATCAGTTTGATCAAGAAGGTAAGCGTTACAATGCGTTACTCTTCAAATCGTGCTTCGTTAACGTGTTCGTTAAAAATCTCAGCATTATACACAATAAGTTAATTCCGAAATTGTGAATTTAAAACGCAATTATCTTCTTATTGATGAATGACAATGGAAAGATAAGACTATGCATTGCAAAATTCGATTGAGTGTTCCAAATGTGTACATTTGGAGGATTTCTCAGAAAGTTGCAACTTTGGGACAAGAAAGTCGCATAGATCTTTTCCTGGGCTAGGATACCTTTGCATAGAACTCGTCAGTTATCGCACACAGTCAGGTCACCCTTTTTGGGTACCTTCACTAAAATACTTTGCAACCAGTCGACCGGGAAAGTTGCGGTGTCCTATATATTACGAAATAAACGATGCAGAAGTTGTGCAGATGTCATGGGATCAGCTTTGAGCATCTCGACTGATATGCGATCGACTCCTGGGGCTTTTTTCTATTTCATGCATTGGATGGCTGTTTGAATCTCTTAATTGAAGAGTGCATTGCTTCCATCTAAGAGATAGTGATTAGTCCCAAATCAATATCTGTGGTAACGGATGAAAGTGATGCTACTCTCATACAATAGTCCAGGTTTGTACCACCTACGAATTTGTGCATATTGCTCAATGCTAATGCTAATGGATGACTGTTTGAACCTCTAGCAGTGATGGCGCTCCAGTTTTGACGCGCATTACACGTCGAATCCTGGGGAGATCATGCTGAGGTGGTGGTGGCCTGGTCGGCACTTGAAAAAGTTGTTCGAAGTGCTCGAACCAGCGTTTCAGATGGACAGTTGAGTCGGGTTGGTTGGGTTGGTTCGCGTCTTTCACAGACATCATTGCATTCATCTTCGCCCCACTCTAGCGTCGTGAGATATCGTAGAGGAGGCGAATGTCCCTGGTTGCTGTGGCTCTCTCTCCTCTTCGTCGGCGAGCGAGTTCGCCCACGCACGCTTGTCCCGTCGACAAGCATAATTAAGTAAAATTTTATTTTTATTAGAAGCTTGCTTTCTTGGTACTTTTTTTAAGTGTTTTGTAGTAAGGAGGGATTTCAGCAGGAATAATCGGGGGAATTTCTGGAAGGAACTCTTGAAGAGTGTCTGGAGAACCATCCAGAGGATTTCCTGGAGGTACTTCGGATAAATCTCCTGTTGAGCTTTCGGAAAAAAATCTTTTTGGAACTTCCGCATGAATTCTAGGAGGAATTTTTGAAAAAAAAAACGCCGGAGAAATTCCTTTGAGGAACTGCTGGAGGATGTTCTTAAGCGCTACTGAACGGTGATCTACTGTAGTATTCTGCTGTACAGAATCTATGGATACCCGTACTGCCGTCATACGCATATTTGTCCCATGTTTGCTGGGAGTTCATATGTACATGGGACAATTATGCGTAGATCGGCAGCGTAGTTCTATATTGTTGTCGTTGCCGATATCATCGTGAGTCCTTGTGTCCATTTGTCCATATGGTGAATCCAAAGTACGTTGGAGGAATGCCTTCGAGATCAGTTTTATCAGTTGTTGTCAGGCAGACGCGTCCGCGAGGCGTAACCCCAAACGCCACCGTAAGGACTGCGCTGCCGGTGACTGATGAGGGTTTGGTGAAGGGGATAAGAATATTCATGGGAACTTCCGACGGAATTCTTATGAGGAACTTCTGGCATAATTCCTTTAAGGAACTTCTAGGGGAATTCCTATAAGGAACTTAGAGGGGAATTCCTTTAAGGAACTTCTGGAGGAATTCCTTTGTAGAACTTCAGGAGGAATTCCTTTGAGTAGCTTCCGGAGAAATTCCTTCGAGCAACTTCCGGAGGATGTTCTTTGAGGAACTTCCGAAGAAATTTCTTCGAGAAACACATTTTTAACATTTTTTAAATGAATTAATTTGAATACTGCAATTAAAATTTTTCATATTGGTCTGTGGATTGCAATATTCAAATTATTTCATGAAAAAAATGTTACTTAGGTCCTTTTGAAAAGTTAAGCTAGATTTCTTTGAAGAACACTCGGAGCAACTCTCGGAGGAGGAATTCCCGGAGAAATTTCTAGATGAATTTCCGGGGGAGTTCTTGGAGGAACTCATGGAGAAATTCCTGGTGGATCTTATGAAGAAATTTCAAGAAGAATTTCTGGATGATTTCCTGGAGGAACTTTGGATGAATTTCTGGTAGAACTAGTGGAGGAATTTCTGGATGAATTTTCGGAGGAATTCCTGGTGGAACTTCGGGAGGGATTCCTGGAGGAACTTCCGGAGGAATTCCTGAAGGAACTTCTAGAGGAATTCTTGAAGAAACTTCCAGAGGAATTCTTGAAGAAACTTCCGGAGGAAATCCTGGACTTCCGGAGGAATTTCTGGACTAACTTCCGGAGGAATTTCTGGAGGAACTTAGGGAGGAATTTCTGGAGGAACTTCCGGAGGAATTTCTGGTGGAACTTCCGGAGGAATTTCTGGAGGAACTTCCGGAGGAATTTGTGGAGGAACTTCCGGAGGAATTCCTGGAGGAACTTCCGGAGGAATTCCTGGAGGAACTTCCGGAGGAATTCCTGGAGGAACTTCCGGAGGAATTCCTGGAGGAACTTCCGGAGGAATTCCTGGAGGAACTTCCGGAGGAATTCCTGGAGGAACTTCCGGAGGAATTCCTGGAGGAACTTCCGGAGGAATTCCTGGAGGAACTTCCGGAGGAATTCCTGGAGGAACTTCCGGAGGAATTCCTGGAGGAACTTCCGGAGGAATTCCTGGAGGAACTTCCGGAGGAATTCCTCGAGGAACTTCCGAAGGAATTCCTGGAGGAACTTCCGAAGGAATTCCTGGAAGAACTTCCGAAGGAATTCCTGGAAGAACTTCCGAAGGAATTCCTGGAGGAACTTCCGGAGGAATTCCTGGAGGAACTTCCGGAGGAATTCCTGGAGGAACTTCCGGAGGAATTCCTGGAGGAACTTCCGGAGGAATTCCTGGAGGAACTTCCGGAGGAATTCCTGGAGGAACTTCCGGAGGAATTCCTGGAGGAACTTCCGGAGGAATTCCTGGAGGAACTTCCGGAGGAACTTCCGGAGGAATTCCTGGAGGAACTTCCGGAGGAATTCCTGGAGGAACTTCCGGAGGAATTCCTGGAGGAATTCCTGGAGGAATTCCTGGAGGAACTTCCGGAGGAATTCCTGGAGGAACTTCCGGCAGAATTGGCATTGAAATGGTTTCAGTCGTGTTATTAAACCGGAAAACGGCCATCTTGAATTCAAAAACGGTCGAAAATAGATTTCTGGCTTCTACTTGTCGAGCTCATCCCGTCAATACCCATATTCCATGGGTTTGCAGTCGTTCTTACGATCTGAAATTCAGCCATCTTCAAATCCAAAATGGCGACGAACATTGATTTTCGGCTTCTACTCATCGAGCCCATTCCGGCAATATCCACATTGCATGGGTTTTTGGTCGTTATAACAAACTGGAAGTCGGCCATCTTGAATTATAAAATGGCGTCGAACATCGATTTCCGGTTTCTACTCATCGAGCCCATTCCGGCAATACTCATATTGCATTGATAAAACCGGAAGTCTGCCATCTTAAATTTCAAAATGGCGCCAAACATTGATTTCCGGCTTCTACTGATCGAGCCTATTCCGGCAATACCCATTTTGCATTGGTTTCCGGTTCTTTTATCGAACCGGAAGTCTGCCATCGTGAATTCCAAAATGGCGCCAAACATTAATTTTGGCTTC
The DNA here is from genome assembly GCF_024139115.2 of Armigeres subalbatus. Taxonomy (NCBI): domain Eukaryota; kingdom Metazoa; phylum Arthropoda; class Insecta; order Diptera; family Culicidae; genus Armigeres; species Armigeres subalbatus. The sequence continues at coordinate 312,202,668 of NC_085140.1, forward strand.
AACTCGTCGAGTTCATTTCGACAATACCCATATTGCATGGGTTTTCGCTCGTTAATCAAACCGGAAGTCGGCCATCTTGAATTCCAAAATGGTGCCAAACATCGATTTTCGGCTTCTACTCATCGATTCCATTCCGGCAATACCCATATTGTAGAGTTTTATACTCTGCAAAACAATCGTTCCCACATTCATAAATCTGTTCTAAGTGTTTTCCATTCAAAAAGACTTAGAAAATTTTCAGCTGGGTACCGCGTTAATTCGAAAATCCGTGTAAAATAAACCTCGCAAAAAAAACGTGTAAAAAAAGACCTGGGTGTATTGTAAAGTTTGATGCATGTCTTCACATGGATTTACAAACCAACCTTCCCCAGAAGTAATGCTAGGTGGCAGTTCCTGGGGGAAATTATGGGCAGAGCCCAAGCGAGTTTAGCCGGTATTACTTTCACTGGTCAAGTCCGACACTCCAGTACCCTTCCGTGTGGTAGCTTGACAACTTCTAAGCACGTGGGCTGAATCGTGTGTAAATGCATTCTCCCTTGGAAAAAAAAACCTTCCCCGGTTTTGTTCCATCCGCACCCATCCTTCTTGTAAAGTGTATGTGTGAATCAATTCATCTCTAGGTTGAATCAGCTCAAATTTAAGAGTCCCATACATTGCTCCTAAGGGAGGATCCATAAAGTACGTCACGCAAAATTTGGCTATTTTTAACCCCCCTCCCTCCTTCGTCACACTTTTTGTATTAAACCTCTAAAATTTTTGTATGAATCGTCACGCTGTTCGGAACCCCCCCTCCCTCCTAGGAGCGTGACGTACTTTGTGGATGGCCCCTAAAATCGCAACGGGGTGGGTTACCCGGTTTTCCATTGGTTGGGTCAGAGACAGTACCTCTGCTCGATACTAAACTCAGACTATAAATTCCAAATTTTTTGTTTGTGCTCAATGCTATTAGTATATACTTTTTCACTGTTGAAAAATCAAAGTACGTATATTCAAAACATTTTCACTTACCTTCAATTATTCTATGGTTTAGTTTACCATCGTTACTTTGACGAATTTCCTGAAAAAGAAAGATTTTTTTTAACAAAAATACAAATACAATGACTCATTAACATTCAAAAAGTTTTAGGGAGATAGTCACATTTGAAAAGACACTGATTTTTTTTAAAATATATTCTAACCAATAATTATTACACCGACAGAAAACATTTACAGTGAAGACCTTAGCTCTGAAAAAAACAGTCAACGATTATAATAAAAAAAAAACAAATTACTCACTAAGTAGAGATACTGACTTTCTCGCATTTAGCCAAAAAACCATACTTTTTGGTTAGATATGCCATTTAATCATAACTTTTGAACAAGATCATATTATAACTCATCAACAATACTTTATCACCTATTGAATGCAACTTGATACGTGAATTTATTTTGACGATAACTATATAAAAAGTTGGCTTTATTTCTTGTCTATTGTGCACACTGACAGACATACACCCCCGAGAATAATTTTAACGCCTGATTTCCACACAAAATGGTCATGTTTGAGGATCAACATCTCCATTCCTGCTGATTTGGTTGAGGAAATATTTTTTATCACAGACCTTGTCCTTAATTTACTGATGATTCCCGGTTAATCAAACGGTACTCAATACGTATGAAAAAGAGTTTATTTTAATTTTAAAATATTATTATTTCAGAACATATGTAAGCATGCCAGCCAGCATGGTTGCCATTTTGTTTTCAATCCCATCCAAACCTTAGTATTCTACATGATCAATTGCAGAATCGAGGAGCGGATGAACGCAGTTTGAACTCAAATGTTTTCTGAATAAAATGGTCAGATTGCCGAGGGCATGTCGTATATGTATGTATCTATGTATGTATCTTCAATCTAACCCCCACTGTCTGGCAGTGGTATTATGAAAGAAAGCTGTCTTTAATAAAGTCAGCTTTAGCCCGGGAGTTAGAAGGTGCTAGCTCTACTGCAGCTCCAGTGACCCATTTCAGACTGCCTGGTAACTCACGTCCAGTCCGAGGTCACTTTCACTAGCAATAAGCCCCGCCTGTTTATGCTACCATTATCAATTGGATAAATGGATCCATAAACAAACTTCCGGATTTTTTTTAATCCAGCGCGCATTTAATTTTGGAATCATATAAAAACATATTGAAACAATCTCACCAAATTGATCCAATCATTTCCACGAACAATTTACTTCACACATCTTCGTATACACAAACGACTTCGCGCACTCAATTAAGAAATACACTTTATTAAAGTTAAATTCTAAACTTCAAAACACTTTTCATCCGCGCGCATGGCTTGCTGCGATCCATCCTTCCAGATTGCCGAGGGCATGTCGTGTAACATTATTATTTTTATGATTATTAAGAATAGTTAGGTCGATACAAATATTTAAAAATTATTTTGTCTCCCCCTTGGATTTTTTTTACCAAAAAATAATATTTTGACGGGGCAACAAAATAAAGTTCAGATAATTTTGACGATTTTCAGAACATTCTTTATCAAATCCGAGGAGTTTTTTTAATTCTTTCATTTTAATATTTATTTTCTATTATCCCCCCTCGACGGAGACCAGTAGGACAAATGTTAATTAAATATTAGTAACAGCCATAACTTGGGGGCCGTATACATATTACGTAAGCACATATGGGGGAGGGGGGTTTGTCAATATCTTATATATATCTTATATCTTATATCTTATATCGCCATATAAATAAAAAATCTTTTGCATGGAAAAAATCTTACATGGGGGGAGGGGGGTCGAAAAATCCAGAAAAATTGCTTACGTAATAAGTGTACGGCCCCTTGTGCGAAAAAGTTAATTGAAATTGATAAGATGATCCACGCTCCTATACAGCTAGAAATATTTTATTTTACGTTTATTTTGATGAACATATTTGGGGCATAAAAATAAACAAACGCGCCATAATTTTAAATTTAAATCAATTCGATCGTGTGAAAAAAGCATATTTAATAGAAATTAAAAATATAAACTACATTAAGGGCAAACATACCAGAATATAATAAAATGATAGAAAATAATAATCACAAAGAACAATGACTCCGTAAAGTGTTTTACACGCCTGAGCCTGAGCCAACCAAATGAACAAAATTGGAAAAAAGCATCCCAAAATTCAAAACTAAATGCACTCGCTTTTTTAAGGGCACCTCATTCAACGCATGCTGCGACGCAGTAAAGCTGGAATAATAAAAATGACAGTTGTGCGTGGCCTCCGTTTTGAATGGGGTGCCCTTGAAAACGCGAGAGCATTTAGTTTTGGATTCCGGGTGGCTTGTCCTTAAACATTGTGTAATACATTATGTAGTAGAACCAAGTAGGTGAATTAGTAGTACGAGCCGTACACATATTACGTAAGCACTTTTGGGATGAGGGGGGGTCTGTTGTTTTCTTACACGCCATATAAATCTATATACATAAAAATAAATTTCTGTCTGTCTGAACCTTATAGACTCCGAAACTACTGAACCGATCGGCGTAAAATTTTGTATGCAGAGGTTTTTGGGGCCGGGGAAGGTTCTTAAAATGGTTCGAGACCCCTCCCGCCTTTGGAAAGGGGGCTCCCATACAAATGAACCAGAAATTTCTGCATAACTCGAGAGGTAAATAGAGAATAAATCAATTTTAGGCGAAACGAAGTTCGTCGGGTCTGCTAGTTAAAAATAATTTGTGTGGAAAAAATCTTACATGGGCTCCCCCCATGGTCTCCGGGGGGGGGGGGGGGGGGTCGGAAAACCCAGAAAAAATGCTTACGTAATAAGTGTACGACCCCGTAGTATGTAGTTATTTATATTTCCTTTTTATTTCGAACTTCTGGTTTTATCTGCGAATCAAATATACTAGTTTTGCGTGTTTCTATATTTCAATTTGATTTTTTTTTCTCCAATGGAACCACTTTTGATCTCAATGAATTGCAGATTTACAGGGATGGAGTTGGAGCTTCATAGTAGTTAAATAACACTTCCATCGAACACCATATCCTTTTCAAACATTGAATGTATTCACAGATTTTAAAACAGCAGAACTTATTGGTAATCCGTATACAAGTTTGTGGTACACCGACAGAAAACATATATATACAAATATACAAGTTAAGCTGCAAACTGATTCCTGAAGTGATCTGCTGTGGTGAATTTTACAGAATGAAATTTATAAATTTATTTATACACATTCAGCTGATTCTACATCATTTGCTACGTTCAAATACTGGAATTAGTGAAAGTAGGGCATTCGATAGTTGGTTATAGTAGAAATGTTAATACGAATATGTAATAGCGAAAAACAGAACAGTTCACAGATAAACAGACACGTCACATAGATAGTAAGACACTGTGTGCAACATCAAGACATCAATCGAACACATTTTTCAAACTTACAGCCAGTTTATACACGCTGTCACTTGATGGGACGGCTGAACTTAACGCTGAGACACCTGGAAGGCAATAGTTGAAGTATCAGTGGGAAGCTTTTAGTACTTTACACTCTTATAGCGGATTTATTCTCTCGCATGGAATCGAGCTTTCAGGAGGGCACACAAAACTCTCACAAAGTAAATGTTTTCATACGAGAGGAGCACAGTAAAAACTTGCTCGCATTCAGTCAAACTTTCCCATCTGTTCGGTACACATGTTGCTTTATGTGTTGCAGTTTCAGCTGATCGAGAGCAAGAGAGCGCGAGAGTGAGACCAAAACGAAGGAATCAAAACAAAACTCACCTCGCTTTCCGAACGGCTTCGGCAAACAGGTTGTACAGCGGTTGCACTGAGACACCAGTTCCGGTCCAGCCGGAAGGCACACCACAGTTCCCATTCTTGATATCCGTCTATTTTTGTTCGTTTTCTATTCGCCGATGGAGGTCCGCTTCGGAGAAGCGCCCTAATCCGATTGTCAATGCCGGGGGAAGCACACAGGAATCGTATTATGTAGCGGATAAATTTGATGGATGCTGCTGGATTAGGAATTATTGATTCTTTGTGTCATCCATTCTCGTTGTAGGCCGGTTGGCGGTGCGTCTGGTTCTTTCCGGAGGGCTGGAATCATCATAAATTGGTATCGGAAAGAGCGAACGTTGGATTCACGGCTGAACATCATACGGCAGCCGAAGCTTCCCTTTGTTCGGCATGTGAGCTTCCAACTCGTGTAGAGGATTATCTGGAAAAATGGATCGAGAGAAGAGTGAAATAAATCTGTCATACATCCATGGAGAGACATTGGAGAAAGCGTCAGACCGTGAAAATGTTTGCGAAATAGATTAAGTTAGAAAATAGAATGGGTTAACTTTGGCGTCATCGTACTTATTTTTGGATGGAAGGATGCCGCATGGTTTCGTCATGTTTAATTTAACTTGACCACGTTGTTCAAATTAAATTTTATGATTTTTATCTTTAGATTTCAGTTCTACCTATTTTCACATTGACTCAAACATTCGATGAAGTGCTGATTTCTTAATTTAAATTACATATTACAACATTAGAAACATGAAATGATTAATTGAAAATCAATCATCGACGCACAATTTAACTTCATCAAATGTATTTTGTTCAATGTTCAATAATATTTCAACAATCTTTTTTTGGTACAACATTCCAGATACTCCCCTGGCCCATAAAATAAATTAGATATTCCTTCAAAAACCACCTCAGTTATCAGCCATTCCATGAGAAATCTCAAATGAAACTAAAATCATCTCTTTCAAAACAGTACATATGATTTTCATTGAATGATCCTTGACATTTATTACACATCCTACAACTACAAGCTAGGAACAACAATAATAAATAAATCCAGTCTTTGGACCAGTCATGTGGTCACAACTATTTCTAGATGTATAGGAGAGCATCGTTTCATAAAAACGGTTTGATGATTAATACTCCTACAAGTGTGGTAAGAAAATTAATGTTCCACAAAGATGAGAATATAATCAACATAGATTTTGACCTCTCATTGTCACTGATTCAACCTGTGGTGACATTGAACATCTATACTCTGAATGAGCTGGTGAACAATTATGCCGGTCAGTTTAGATGCGTAATGAGACCATTGTTTTTTTATTTTGTTTGATGTATGATTTATGTGATAATCAAACATAAAAATATACCAAACGCCAAAACAATCTTATTCAAAAGCCACGTACGCTGGTGATTATGATTACACATTTTCCGACAGAGTTATAGACCTAAAACATCCTAAATTGTGTTTTCTCCAGTAGGGGCGCTTTTTAGTAGGGCGTTCGATAATTGAGGCGAAACTTCATTAAAAACAGCATTCCGTCAAAATGTAATGACGAAACCGCGTTGAAGTTTCATATTCGCTGGGGAATGGCAGTTTTGCCGAAAGTTATTCAGCTGAAAGCCATTTGACTAGACCGAGAGTTGATTGGCCGAATATACCATTTAGCCGAATGATAATTAGGCCTAACCCATCTGGTCAAAAGTGATTTGGCTAGAAATGCCATTTGACCGAACGGGTCATAATACCGAACATGTCGTTTGGCCGAATAGGCCATTTATTCAAAAAGGTCGTTTGGACCAATAGGAGATTTGCAAAGCATAGCTTAGCTTTACTGCCGCTAACCGCAAGTCGAGCACATCTGTATATGGAGCCCCATATACAGATGTGCTCGACTTGCGGTTAGCGGCAGTTTAGTCAAACGACTATTTCGTCACAAAAGCATTGGCGGTTTAATAACGATTTCGACTAAAGTAATGTGACCAGACATCCCGCGTTTCACTGGACGCTGCATTTTTCAACTTCATTTTACAAAATTTATTACAATTCATACAGCCTTAAAAATATTTTTCTATTTTTTTGGGCCAAAATCTATGTAAAATGCACTTTTGGAGAATATACTGTGACGCAATCCAGATAGGCGTCCCGCGTTTCGCAGAACGCTTGCTGGTCATATAAGACTAGAGAGTCCATCCCGGGACAAAACATCCAGGAATTTTCCAAATGTGCAGGGATAAGGATGGGAGCATCTTGAGCGGAGGAGATGACAACGTCAGTTCAGCGGACGATGGAAGCCAACCAGCCCCCACCTTGAGGGGAGTTAAGGATGCCATCCGACAGCTAAATACCAATAAAGCAACCAGTAAGGATGGTATCGGAGCTGAGCTCATCAAGATGGGCCCGGAAAAGCTAGCCACTTGCCTGCACAAACTGATAGTCAAAATCTGGGAAACTGAACAGCTACCGGAGGAGTGGAAGGAAGGGGTTATATGCCCCATCTACAAGAAAGGCGACAAGCTGAAGTGTGAGAACTTTCGAGCGATCACCATCCTTAATGCCACCTACAAAGTGATCTCCCAGATCATCTTCCGACGTCTGTCACCATTAGTGAATGAGTTCGTGGGAAGTTATCAAGCCGGCTTCGTTGACGGCCGTTCGACAACAAACCAGATCTGTACGGCAAATCCTTAAAAAATGCCGTGAATATCAGGTCCCGACGCACCATCTGTTCATCTATTTCAAGGCGGCATACGACAGTATAGACCGCGTAGAGCTATGGGAAATTATGGACGAGAACAGCTTCTCTGTGAAGCTTACCAGATTGATCAAAATCAACAACGGTGGTTGATGCGCAAAACTTTGAGAAGATTACGGGCGAACACTCCAGTTCGTTTGAATCGCGCCGGGGACTAAGACAAGGTGATGGACTTTCGTGCCTGTTGTTCACCTTTCGTGCCTATTGTGTCATGCGGAGAGCCGGGTGTAGCAGTCGGGGTTTGATTTTCAACAGATCCAGTCAATTTTATTTGTTTCGCGGATGACATGGACATTGTCGGCCGAACATTTGCAAAGGTGGCAGAGCTGTACACCCGCCTGAAACGCGAAGTAACAAAAGTTGGACTGGTGGTGAATACGTCAAAAACAAAGTACATGCTTGTGGGCGGAACCGAGCGCGACAGAGCCCGCCTGGGTAGCAGTAGTGTTACAATAGACGAGGATACCGAGGTGGTCTAGGAATTACAATACACGAGGTGGTCGAGGAATTCGTCTACCTTGGATCCTTGCTGAAGGCTGAATTGATGAATGAATGAATGAATAAAAGACATCGTAGCATCAACGACATATGGAGTCGGAGTGATGGTAAAATTTGGATTGTCGGAACGTTCATCAACAATGTTGCAATCATGCAATCCATCTAGTGGTTTGTGACATCCTGTATAAGGATCATCAAAAAGTGTCGGTGAATGTCGACGACTTTGAAAAAGATGACGCAGAATATGATGATGACCAAGATAATGATTTCCAATCAGGTTAGTTTAAGGAAGAGATATCATGATAATAAAACAGTAAATATTTTTCTCTGATCATTTCTAGATTTGTACACTTCGCGTTTTGGTGAGGTTCTCAAGCGTATTCGAAAATTAGTTAGGACATTCTGTAGATCACCCGTCAAAAATAGGATTCTACAGGAAAAAGCACCAGAGATTTCTAAAAGCCACTTCAACTACTGCTTGATGTTAAAACGCGGTGTAATTCAACTGAAACAATAATGGTTGAGCGCTTTATAAAAACTTTTGCTTGCATCCAAGAAGCGGATAGCGATCTTGAGGCAGCCAAAAGTCTTCACGTAGCCCTTCAACCAATAAGGTTGGCATACCCGTAATGCTGGGTAGACACCTTTACGTGGTGTGTTACGGGATAATATCTACCACGGTTACATTGCCAGCTACAGGTAAATCCTGACCCAACGTTTACCTTCCTCATTATCCAACTCCGTGGTACTTATGTGGGTGTCGCTAAGTCGGTGGCCTCTCGTTAAGTAAGTACCACACCAACACTTCCTTCCTCTCCCTAGTTACGGTGAAGATGGGCGTGGCCAGGAGTAGTAATCCTCATGCTTTTGTTATTTTTGTTTAAGACTGGAATCAAGGACCACTCCCTTCTTGATTTCTGATAGCATTCTAGATGAGGATCTCAAAAGTAAAACATGAGTATCACTAGTGTCCAATCTACGAATTACACCGTAACAATGCTAATGCTAATGCTAATGCTAATGCTTCAACCAATAAGGTTGGCATCGGATGCACAATTGACTCCGCACTCAAGAAAATGCTCCGGTTGCTGCTTTGTTGTTTGACTGTTGGCGGCTCGGTTTCAAGCGGTTTGATTTGACCCAATATGCATAATGGGTTTGACCTGTCGGAGGCGGAGTCAAAGTTCACCGAACATGTTTGAACGTTTGAAGTGCAGTCGCACAAACCCTCATATATTTTTTGTTAGTTGGTGTTCAAGTTAGCGCATCGGTCGTTCGTGTGTGATATTGTTGGTCGAATAAATTGATGTATGTGTCGCAGTTTGTAGAACATGGTCGATGCTTGACTAAACGAGGGGTGGAGTCAATGTTTGTCAAACTGAAAACACACATTTTGATCAAACGTGTTGTAGATTTAAATTCTTGAGAAAAAAAAATCACTTGGCCGCCACTGACGCCATCGATGCGAATAGATAATTGTAGCGCCTCCCTATGATGCGCGTTCGTGATTCTGCTACGGACGACAACTTTTTGACGTTGCGTTGTACTTTGAAGAAATTCGTTTCGCCCAATCTTCGTTTGTATAGAATGGTGGCCCTGAGAAGAATCCATTAATTTCTAATAATGCATCTTCCGAATCACTTACAGCTGTCGACGACGAAGACGATAAAATTTGCTTCAGCAATTCCGTCCATGCTGGGACCGCCATCCGCTCTCCGCAACTTTTTTAATAAAATGCCACGCGCGCGGGGAAAAGCAGTTTTCTTTTTATCAATAAAGAAGGCCCTTTATTCCCGTTACTTTGTTGATCGGTATGACTTCAAATATTGTGTAACCGTATCATTCACCAAAGGGGCGTGGCTACAGGGTTAACTTTATTGATTACTAATATATTAGGAATTACTATCAACATGTTAATTAATTGCATAATAATAAATTTCGAAAGTATGTAGTGCAGGATTGTTACGACTGCGCGGATTTTGCGCATTTGGCGCGGCTTTAGTTTCGGGTGAAAATTAAATAAATAAAATTATGGATCTAAAATAATTGAGAATAAATGTCTTCATCACATTTATTCTATTATTATAATGTTGAGATATAATTTACGTTTGAAATCAATGTTTATACATGTTTGCCTTTTTCGTGCAGCGATATATTCACTTCAAAGACGATTTTTAATAAAAGGCCCCGAGACTCATTGTGATTAACACCAATTGACGAATAGAGATAATGGTTGTGTGTGCGTGTGCTTGTTTGTGCGTGTGTTCGTGTGTGCGCAGGTTTGAGTTTGCGTGTGTTTGAGTGTGCGCGCGTGTGTGTTTGTGTATGCGCGTGTGTGTTTATGTGTGCGCGTGTTTGGGTATGTTTGTGTATGCGAGAGTGGGTGTTTGTGTTTGTGTTTGCGCGCGTGTGTATTTGTTTGTGCGCGTGCGCTTGAATGTTTATTATATTGCTTATACTCTATGCAAGTTTGTCTTTCAATTCATAATCTAGACAAATTACATAATTTATTGTTGTAGGGGGAAAAGATGGCTTAGGCATTAAATTTTAACTATAAAATTTAATAACAATAATATAAAGAACATGCAAAATAGTCACCATATCTTCAAACCGAAGGGTTTCATACTAATGGCGATTTGTTCAGATTCATTCCACTTCATTTTGGTACAAGTGTGCATAGAGCGGCAAATAAGAATGGTATCAAGAATACTAAATTACCAATATCAAGCTATATCTGGAATAAGGGCGAATGTCGCAAGAGAGGATTCTCTTCGTCGACTTCCCCTCATTTGAATAAAAGTGACAAACAGCGGATTTCTTAGTGATGGAAGATAGTTTCCGTCGGTTGCAGAATCACGAACGCGCGTCAGACAGAGACGCTTCAGTCAAGTGAAACTTCCCCTCAAGATTATAATTTTACTGGGTAGTCTGCTACTTGTTTCAGGCTTTATCTCTATCCATGCGAATACATTTTTGCAGCTTCTCCTTCAGACGCTCGCTCGTGATTCTGCTACCGACGGACACTTTCTGATGTAACCAAGCGATTATAATTTGCACTTTAAACGAAATTCGTCTCGGCTGAACCTTCGCTTCCATAGAATTGTGATACTTAAAAACCTATTGATTTTCATTTCGCCTTCCCAGTCACAAACAGTAACAAAATAAAATCAAAATCTTGTGAAAATTTCACTTGGCTGCCACTGATGCCATCCAAGCGAATAAATATTTGTAGCATCTCCCTTCGACGCGCGTTTGTGATTCCGCTACGGACGGCAACTTTATGACATTTTGCAGAACAAATCATTAGGCCGAAACCCATCTAATCAAAAGCCATTTGGCAGAATATATCGTTTGGTCGAATAGTTCATTTGACCGAAAATGTTGTTTGGCAAAAATGGTCATTCGGAAGAAAATGCCATTTGGTCGAAAAAGTCGTTTGTTACAGATGATTGATCGCTCGAAAGGACCATCTAACCGAAAATACCGTCTAGCCGAAAATGTTGTTTAGACGCTTCTGAATTATCATTATTCACTTCACACGTTTTATATTCACTATTGTTCAGTCAAATTACATTTTCAGCAAACGACATTTACGAACTAATTTTCAAGATTTTTAGACTACCCGTCCCCTCTATTTTACATACCGAGTGTATGCACTGTCACATGATTTTGGACCCTCTCCTACGTCATATTTGAACGACCCCTTGTATGACCCGTTCCTCCAAATGACATTTTCGACCATGACCTGCTCCGTCAAACTTCATTTTCGGCCGTATGGTTCATATGTACATGGTTCCATCAAATGGCCCAATCTGCGAAACATGATTCCGTCAAATTGCCTAATCTGCATTTTCGGTGTTGTGCTGAATTCATTATCAGACGATAATGACTGCGATTTCCATGTGAAAACTTTTCACGTGAAAACAGTAGGTGTGTTGTCACCGGCGACAACTTTTCAAATTTTGCACTCAAACGATAATAAACACAGAATTCAAATTCAAACATTAAACTTTACTAATATCAGCTCATTGTTAACAGTCCCGTTAAATCTTCTATTTAGCGTTATGGTTTCATGATAGTAAGAAAAAATAGTTCAAAATGTAACGGTAAATGATATCAAGCAAGATACGATTTTCAAATGATTCTTAATCGCTGGCGAGTTTTTATCACTTGATAATTTAAAAAGCAAGATCGCGGGTATGTTTTGATCATCCTCGATTTAAAAAAAAAACGATTTTTCCATCCCTGCGTTCGTATTTTTTTTTTTTTTTGGCGAATTGGTGACCAAATGACCAGCTCGTCCGAACGACAATTCGAATTCCATTTCATTGCTTGGTTTTTCATGGGGTAAACATAGGAGCTATGAGATGCCCAGGATGTGCAGGAGCGACAATTTTATTAAATAGGGTATCTGCTCCCATATTAATAACAGCCCGTATATTAATCTCAACCATCGATAAACCAAATAAAAAATCAATTTAATTACAATTTCTCACATTGTATGTACACAATAATGGATGGAACACATTCTTGAATGTTTGGAATATTATTCAAGATTATGTTTAAGTAATGTTTTAATTCACAAGAATCAAATTTTAAAAGATAAAATTATAATGCATTTTTATTTTAAACACTAACACAAATGTATCCTTTCAAAATTCACTTCACAACACATAAAGCACATCGTATTTTCGGAGACGAGCCAGCCTCGGGCTGAAAGTCTCTTTAATAAAGATACAAAAAAAAAAAACATCGTATTTTCACTATAAATATAATTATATTTGAATAACCAACGCGATTTCCTAAATTATCCTAAATTATCCTGGACCGTATTCCAAACTGTTTACATGGCTTGTAATACTCTCAAGGGTTGCCGACCTAGATTTTTATTTCAAAAATGCTTGAATGAACTATCACTGTGAAATTCAACTCTTATGTTTGTAAAATAAGTTATATCGAATCATCTCATTGCTCCTATTTTCATCCCATCGAAAACAAAGCAATGGAGAGAAATTTGTTTTGATTATTATTTTTGTGATTTTTTTCAGCAGTGAGCAGGCATGTTGACAAAAAGAAGCGACGAATTTGGTGCCGTATTTCTTTGTTTAGCGATGAGATGAATATATGTACAGTAAGATTGAGATCGGAACATTTCCCCTATATGTTATGTTTGGGGTGTTGAAATAACTTTTAATATAGGGTAAGACGGTATAATGCGCTCCACCCGGCCAAAAGGCCCCCCTTTGATTTCTAGAAAACTATTACTAATTTAGAGTCAAAATGAGTTGGTACCTATAAATATTTGTAAAACCATCGTACTATGTGAATGTGAAAGTATTTTTGTATTATATAATGAAAATAATAGCAAATTACAAAAAGTTACAGTTTTGATGTAACTTTTAATGTTTGTTTGCTCAACATTCTGGAGCGACGCTAGCATACTGTTCGCAAAACTTGCACTGGAACACTCAGTTGGGTAGGAGAAGAGGCCCCAAAATGCCCCCCAAGGCAAAACGTCTTTTGGGTATTCCATCATATTTACCGTATTTGGCATGGCCGTAACGAAACTAGACCTGAAATTATATAGGTAAGGCGACACAAGTGTCAAAATAACAGATAGGAAGGCTGAAAAACCCGAAATTTTCCACATTTTGACGAAACATCTAACATTCTGGCGATGCAAAACGCCCTAGGGCAGAGATTCCCAAACTGTGGGTCGTGACCCCCAGGGGGGTCGTGGGCTGTTCAGTTGTGGGTTGCGAAAGTCAAATTTTAATTCATAATTTTGTTACTATTTTGTCCCACAAATCTATTCCATATTTTTAATAAGGATCTAACTAATGATTGGATGATTAAAGATATACGATATTTGGGCAAGTAGAAAGAAGTCCTATACAATCCAAATGTAAGCCCCGAACCCAATCCAAAACCAATCCTAATCCAATTCGAATCCGATCTAAATCAAATTCAAATCTATTTAAAATTCAATCCAAATGTAATTCAAATCCTATCCAAATCCAATCGTACCAAATCGAAATCCAATTCAAATCCAATCTAAATAAATTGAAAATCCAATCCAAATCCAACCCAAATTCAATTCAAATTTCATCCAAATCCAATCCACATTCAATCCAACAAATTGACGAATTTCTAACAAATACAATGATGGGATATAAAGCAATTTATTATAATTTGTCCAATTCACAAAATCTATGCATTTGGTACCTGGTGGGTCGCAAGCAATATGGGATTCTGCTAGGTGGGTCGTATATCCAAAAGTTTGGGAACCTCTGCCCTAGGGAAACTAATATAAAATGTACTACGCGTCTCCACGCACTGTCCATACCAGAATGCTGATTTGACGCGTGGTGCGTTGTTCCCTAATAGCTGCCAGCTAGAAGGCGTTTTACCTCATGAGTTTTCCGGCAGCGAAATATTACCACTTTTTTTAAATGTGAATATTATCAATATGATTGGGATTTTCTACAATTTTTAGATGGCATCAGTTAGCTATATTGTTGAACTGTTGTATGAGGTTAAAATACCCATGAAAATCGTTACAGCTAAAACATTACAGCAGTCTTTGCTTAGCTAGGGAATATTGCCCCTCCTTCCCCTAACAAAATATTTTTTTCTCAGTGGTTAATCATCATCATAAATATAATAGCCCTGTTTGTCTGTCCGGTGACTAGCCAACCAGACGCACAAACAGGTTGGTTGGCGGGAAAATTTTTACAAAAAATAAAATATTTGACCCTTCAATTCTTTATACTATTAGATGCAGAAAATAAGGCCAGTGACAACTTTAGAAAACCAGACACAGCATTTAATGAAAAAATCACAGACAACAGAGGTTGAAAATTTTGATTTTTTTTTAATGCAGGAAAGAATCTAAACACTTGCCACGGGCGCTACTGCGTCCACAAATAAACTAGTAATATATAAAATTGCTTCCTTCTTCAAAAATGTAACGTTTCTCAAAAATATGTATCAGTGGTCAAAAAGCCCCAGTGTAGGCAGGACGATATGCCCTTAGGGGCCGTACACTAATTACGTAAGCACTTCGGGTGGAGAGGGGGGTCTGCCATTTTCTTTCGTTCCATATAAATGAAAAAAAAAATCTTACATGGGGGGAGGAGGTGTTGAAAAACCCAGAAAAAAATCTTACGTAATTAGTGTACGACCCCTTACTAACAGGACACGAGCGCAGCGAGCTTCCAGCAGTTGCTTCTAAATTATATGGAAACCATTGAAATGTAATTCACACCTGCTGAAATGGACTTATGTTGGTTTTTTAATTTCAAGCACTTAAGAATTTGTAACCTTTTTATTATGGGATTGATAAAATACTAATGAAGGGCTATGAAACGCCATTGGTTTAGGTGGGCGTTTTGTCCATGCACTTTTTGAAATCCATTTTTTCACGACTTTTTAAAAAAGCTTTATTAAGTGTTATCTGTAATATTTTTATAAGACTACTCATAGGCAATGCATTTGTGACTTCTTGGACTACCAAATAACACAAAGTTTGCATAAATTCTGTTGAAAAGTAAAAAGTTATCAAGGAGTTGCCTTAGGGGGGGCATATTATACCATCTTACCCTACTTCGTTCATATCAATTTGATGAAACCTTTGTCGTCCTCCAAACTGTTGCAACCCTCGTGCTCTTGATGCACTGAGCAACTAAGGTTCAAACATTATCTCATTCGAATAAAGTTCATCACCGTCGTCTCTGCACCGGACCTTGAACTGAGCCTTGCCATGCAATTTGCATCAACACCGCCCGTGTGTCCGGTCCCGGCCAACTCCCCCCAACTACCAACTAACGATAAGCAGATAATCGATGGAAAAGCCCTCCACATATTTACGACCCGGAGCGCTGATTTACTGCCCTTTCCAAAGGTCACCGTCTGGAGCCTGCATGGCGAAGAACCAGAGCAAGGCTGTTGACGGTCGGTCACTAAAACAATTACGCACTCATCATTGGCGGCGCAGCAGCCTTGCTCTTTCTCAGCTTGGACCCTATTTTCCAATCGAGTCACTTATTGAATTATTGTTTAACACGCACCGACTGGGGAGACTGTTTCCATGGTTATTGAAGTGGAAGAGCCATCTCGTTATTTTCCTCCTTCTTTTTGCATTTCTTGTACACAGCATGGGCTATTCTGAAAGGTTTTACATTCATCAGGATGAAATAGTTAGATGAATCTCGGGTAACATTACAAACTCATATAGGAGTATAATAAATAAATATGAAATAAACATTATAATATGAGGGGAATTTTTGTGAAACATTATACACTGGGTTCGCTCTTTACAAAGATAAATTTTATCAATTTCTTGGTTCACCTAAATTATTTATACCTTTTTCAATATCAACTGGGTTTTCTTTGATGTTTTTATGGATTTTTTCGTTTAGTCAACTCAATGTTTTGTTAGATGCAACGATAGCACAGTTGCCCATCTCGTCATTTTTTTTCGTTCTTTCAGCCGATTCCTACACAATTTTGAAGTTAACTTACCCAATGAACCCACATGTTTGTCTCCTCAATCTTTTCTAAAGTTCAATAACGTACTACAAATTATTTTTGGCCTTAAATTCGCCCGATTTTTGATCAACATTAGACCAATTTCCAACACTGCGGAACTCTTTTTTTTTTCATTTTTTGCTCTGGCTCGGAGGCCACTCCGGCAATACTCTGGATAAATAATAATAATAAAGATTCTATCAAAAGAAATGAGTTGTGATCTATCAGGCTTGGATTGGACATGGTTTTCCAGCGAAACTGAGTCGAGGGAAAGTACATCAAGCATCTCCTCCGTTGGAAATCACGTAGCTTTGAGTCGGTCTACCATCTTGTACCCGCTTGATATTCAGTCACACCGTTCGACTTCAACGTGCGTTGTATCGCAGAAGTGCGATGCATTCTGATGTTGGAGATTTTTTTTTAGATTGGAACGTGCTAGATTTGATTGCCCATTTTTTGTTTGGTGATCTTCATGAAAAAAAAATCCAATTTTCAAAACTTGGTGATCTTTATAAAAAAAATCAGATTTTTAAAACTTGTTTCTTAGACGAGAGTAGTCTTCTGTTCCGTGGATTGATCCGCACATTTTTTGCCTTTTTTGTCATCACATTACCCAACAACGTTCGGTTTGGCTGCCTGCTAAGAAACCGCGACGTCAGAGATCGATAACAATAAGTGGTAATAAATTATGTCAACAATTGCTATTCAATTACTTTGTCTCGTTACACTTCCCTGCGCATTCTGCGGTGGAGCCATTATTTGTCCGCCCTATGGCCTTGCCATTATCATCGCTTGACCAGTGTTTTGGACTAATTGTCAGCTGCCTTTTCCGTGCGAAATGGAAGTTAATTTTAACATTTCGAATGGATTCATAGTAGATTTAATTAAAAGATAATTGTACAAAATGCATCTATATTTTGCGAAAGATGGCCTTAAAAGTATACTTCCAAACACTTCACAGATAAAATATTTTACAATAATAAATTTATTTTCAAACACTTTACATACTACACACGTATTACTACATACATACTTTTCATACACAAATATACAGAAATTTTATTAAATTTTCTGTTGTTTCAGAACGCAATTAAAATAAGTAACACTGTCCTGCAAAGCATATCTAAAGCTTCATTATCAGTTTTTTTTAGTTTTATTTAATAGATTTTAGGCTTAAATTAGTAACGATTGAAACAATGGCTTGTTTGTTTGTTATTATTTTCATTTGTAGGGAGAGCTCACTTAGGTTTTCATCTAGAAATATAATACCAAACTAAATTCAAAATCATACACTTCAATGTATGTTGAATAAGACAAGTCAGGCATAAGATACAATATATTTTTTCAGACCACCGGTGATAAATCCACTTGAAAGGAAAACTTGCATTTTAAAAATAATTAGGCAAAAAATGTGATGAGACAGAAAACCCGCAGTGCATTGTTGCATTCCAGAAGTCGAGCATTTTAAGCCACGTTCTCTTACCACGTTGCAGCGTTCTCTGCTTTTTTATCCTGCGTGGGCTGTCATAAAACGAAATAAATTAATCGTTCCTTTCGGCACCGTTCTCCACTTTGCTGTGAAACGATATAATCAGTGCAGTAAACATTATGTTCGACCTGGTTCTGGAGCACGTTTCCAATGCGAACAACCGCAGCAACGTTGGAGCTTTACCGTTGAATCCTTTTGCGTGTGCTATAGCCAGAAGGCGTCAATATTTCAATTTTCATTAATAAATATATGTATCATTCGTGTTTAATATCAGCGGAATGTTTGAATAGTAGTACAAATTGAATCGAACGTAATACCCTTCATCATATCGCGAGGGCATTATGAGTCCCTAGATGAATAAAAACAGTCCTCGACGAACAAGTTGATGTGACTAAAATACATCAGAAACATGTCATATTAGAATCACCATAATGAGCTCCATATGAATTGTGTCACTGAAAAAATCTGTGGCAGTTGCATTATTTCAATGATATTTGGAACCAACCTTAAACTAATAATGTTATACAAAATGGTGCACTTCAAAGGCACTTTTGATTCATCGCCATGACATTTATACAAAAGTTTGATACTTAGTCTCTGCAGGTCATATTACATGATTAGTTCTAGGGTCGATCAATATGCATACCGTCCCATATCGGTCGAACCTATGCAATCGAATTAAAAAGCAATTTCGCCCAGGTATGCACCATTACGTGGACAGAGGCATGACCAACTAATGCACGCACGCAGGAAATGAAGCCCGCCCAAGGTTTATATCACACTTTATATCGCACTGACTGGTGTGAAAAGGTTCTCTTTGAGGCTCGGAATATGGTAACGAGGCTGTAATTAGAAACTGGTCAGCGGAGAGGTGTTTTCGGTGTCCAGCGCATGGTGATCAATGTGCTTCATGTGAAATGGAGCGTGGTGAACCCTAATGAGTAATGGCCAATAGCAATGATTGACTGGCATTATATTTAAATTGTAGTTTCAAAACTAGTTGGGGTGTTATTTAGAGGCTTCATTGAACAAATTAAACAATTCAAATGATAGCTGAACGGTATTGAAAAAAGACAGCAAAATTAAATTTCCGTGAATAGTTAGAAAATTTTCATAAAACAATAGGAAATGTACAATAAAGAAATCAGTGTATGAGGAATAAATGTATTGAAAATTTCCAAAAATAATTAAACATTTTCATAAACAGTTGAGAATTTTCCACAAACCAAAAATAAAGTAGCAGTTTTAAACGCAAAAATTGTCATCATAAGCTGATTTTTTTTCCCATATAGAAATAAAAAAAAATCATAAGGGTTGTGTACAAGACACGACCGCCCGACGTAAACTACGTAAAACAGTTCTGTGAAATGAAAAACCTATCAAGTTCCATCATTCATGAATATTACAAAATTGTTCTTTTAATTACTACTACCATTACTACCTCTACAAAAAGCTGCTTGTGTCTATAAGCAGCTCCTATCAAACCCAGTCAACATATGAACGTATGTGGTGTCATGTAGGATGCTGAAGTGCAGACGATAGAGGTACTTCTTCACACAACATGTATGTATATCGTCTCCAATTTAGCATCTTGTATTGCACCATGTGCGTTTTTATGTTGACTGGGAAGCGACCGTTGGCGCTCAAAGCGCACAAGCCCAACACGAGTGCCAACCGGCACATCAGGATTAATACCAGTGAGATCCTGATTATGGCACGGCAAATGCTGGGTAAAGCTTACCATTGATACTTCGCGTACCTGAAGGAATAAAATAGACCCCATCTCGCGGTTCTTAGCCACTTACCCAGCAACTCCTATCCCTACCTCCCCGCGGTGCTGGCCGGGATACGAGCAACCTTAGGGAAGATCGGGTAACCAATCCCGGTGGGAACTATGGTCGTATGCTGACAGAGATGGGGGGTTTGTTCCTCTCCGGAGGTGCAAATCTTATTGAGCGTCTGTTCTCCATGTCAGGATCAGCTCACAACAGCGTCTGTTCTCCATGTTAGTGGTGGCTGATCATCGTCCGAGTGCCAGCGAGGGACTCTAAGTGAAACTGTTCACCATGGTCCACCGGAAATAAGGAGGAATGGTCCTCCGGAAATTTAGGGGGTTTGGTGTCAGAACCATTGGCGAAGACCACTGCGACGAAAAGGGACTAGCGATTGGAAACTCGGTTCGTGGAACTGCAAATCTCTCAACTTCATCGGAAGCACACGCATACTCGCCGATGTGCTCAAGGACCGTGGATTCGGCATCGTAGCGCTGCAGGAGGTTTGTTGGAAGGGATCAATGGTGCGAACGTTTAGAGGTAATCATACCATCTACCAGAGCTGCGGCAACACACACGAGCTGGGAACAGCTTTCATAGTGATGGGCGATATGCAAAGGCGCGTGATCGGGTGGTGGCCGATCAATGAAAGAATGTGCAGGTTGAGGATCAAAGGCCGGTTCTTCAACTTCAGCATAATCAACGTCCATAGCCCACACTCCGGAAGCACTAATGATGATAAGGACGCATTTTACGCGCAGCTTTAACGTGAGTACGACAGCTGCCCAAGCCACGACGTCAAAATCATCATAGGAGATTTGAACGCTCAGGTTGGCCAAGAGGAGGAGTTTAGACCGACTATTGGAAAGTTCAGCGCTCACCGGCTGACGAACGAAAACGGCCTACGACTAATTGATTTCGCCGCCTCCAAGAATATGGCCATTCGCAGCACCTACTTCCAACACAGCCTCCCGTATCGGTACACCTGAAGATCACCACTGCAGACAGAATCACAAATCGACCACGTTCTGATTGATGGACGGCACTTCTCCGACATTATCGACGTCAGGACATATCGTGGCGCTAACATCGACTCTAACCACTATCTGGTGATGGTTAAACTGCGCCCAAAACTATCCGTCATCAACAATGTTCGGTACCGACGACCGCCGCGGTACGACCTAAAGCGACTGAAGCAACCTGATGTCGCTACTGCATACGCGCCGCATCTCGAGGCAGCGTTGCCGGAAGAAGGTGACCTCGATGGGGGCCCTCTTGAGGACTGCTAAAATACAGTCAAAGCAGCCATTAACCCTTATGTGAGTGACGGGGTACCCGGGTACCCATTCTGATATTGAAAGTTAAATAACTTGTTGTAGATAAGTTCAAATACTTTGAAACTTTCTGACATCTCGTAGAATGTTGAGACGAAGCGATGGGCAAAGTTTGAGGTCCAGGTTGCGATTAGAGCGCTTATTAGGGGTCGAAAACTATTTATACCCCTTAAACGAGTGACGGGGTACCCGGGTACCCAATAATATAACAGAGGGCCTGTATATTTATATGAGTGTTTGATTATATGAATCATTGCGTATGTCACTGGGACAAAGGCTGCTCAAGTGCATGTACATATTTTTGGAGGTGTGTGTGTTCTAGAGGCCAACGGGTGGCCACCTGGAAGATCCGGAACATCCGTAAAAATGGTCAATTCGTAAATTCCATCGTACAGCGACGGGATTTTTTTAGAACCATTTTCTGCCGAAGCCTGAGTATGGAATTGATGCTTTGACCCACTTCCGGCCTTTGTGTCCACTGGGTGGTCCCCTGGAAGATCCGGAACATCCGTAAAAATGGCCAATTCGTAAATTTCGTCGTAAAGCAACAGAATTTGCTTAGAATCATTTTCTGCCGAAGCCTGAGTATGGAATTGATGCTTTGACCCACTTCCGGCCTTTGTGTCCACTGGGTGGTCCCCTGGAAGATCCGGAACATCCGTAAAAATGGTCAATTCGTAAATTCCATCGTACAGCGACGGGATTTTTTTAGAACCATTTTCTGCCGAACCCTGAGTATGGAATTGATGCTTTGACCCACTTCCGGCCTTTGTGTCCACTGGGTGGTCCCCTGGAAGATCCGGAACATCCGTAAAAATGGCCAATTCGTAAATTCCATCGTACAGCGACGGGATTTTTTAGAACCATTTTCTGCCGAAGCCTGAGTATGGAATTGATGCTTTGACCCACTTCCGGCCTTTGTGTCCACTGGGTGGTCCCCTGGAAGATCCGGAACATCCGTAAAAATGGTCAATTCGTAAATTCCATCGTACAGCGACGGGATTTTTTTAAAACCATTTTCTGCCGAACCCTGAGTATGGAATTGATGCTTCGACCTACATACGGACCATTTTGTCCACTGAGTGGTCCTCTGGAAGATCCGGAACATCCGTAAAAATGGTCAATTCGTAAATTCCATCGTACAGCGACGGGATTTTTTGAGAACCATTTTCTGCCAAAACCTGAGTATGGAATTGATGCTTTGAGCCACATGCGGACCATTGTGTCCACTGGGTGGTCTTCTGGAAGATCCGGAACATTTTTATTTTTTTGCTGAACCCTGAGTATGGAATTGATACTTCGACCTACATACGGACCATTGTGTCCACTGGGTGGTCCCCTGGATGATCCGGAACATACGTAAAAATGGTCAATTCGTAAATTCCATCGTACAGCGACGGGATTTTTTTTTGAATTATTTTTTGCCGAGTCCTGAGTATGAAATTAATGCTTTGACCTAAACACGGACCATTATGTCCACTGGGTAGTCCCCTGGAAGATCCGGAACATCCGTAAAAATGGTCAATTCCTAAATTCCATCGTACAGCGACGGGACTTTTTTAGAATTATTTTTTGCTGAACTTGATTATGGAATTGATGCTTCGACCTACATACGGACCATTGTGTCCAATGGGTGGTCCCCTGGAAGATCCGGAACATCCGTAAAAATAGTCAATTCGTAAATTCCATCGTACAGCGACGGGACTTTTTTAGAATAATTTTTTGCCCAACCCTGAGACTGGAATTGATGCTTCGACCTACATACGGACCATTGTGTCCACTGGGTGGTCCCCTGGAAAATTCGGAACATCCGTAAAAATGGTCAATTCGTAATTACATCGTACAGCGACGGGATTTTTTTTAGAATTATTTTTTGCTTACAGTTCGACTGGGGTGTTTATTGAAATATTTTGGCTTTTTCAGTCTGATACATTCAAACGGGTTTATATTTGCATTGCCCGACGTGACGACGGGCCGAAACGTCGGGCAATGCAAATATAAACCCGTTTTAATATATCAGACTGCAAAAGCCAAAATATTTCAATTATTTTTTGCTGAACCCTGAGTATGGAATTGATGCTTCGACCTTTATACGGGCCATTGTATCCACTGGGTGGTCCCCTGGAAGATCCAAAACATCCGTAAAAATGGTCAATTCGTAATTACATCGTAAATCGACGCGATTTTTTTAAAACCATTTTCTGCCAAAACCTGAGTATGGAATTGATGCTTTGAGCCACATGCGGATCATTGTGTCCACTGGGTGGTCTCCTGGAAGATCCGGAACATCCGTAAAAATGGTCAATTCGTAAATTTCATCATGATTGACCATTTTTACGGATGTTCCGGACCTTTCTGGGGACCACTTAGTAGACACAATGGTCCGTATGCAGGTCGAAGCATCAATTCCATGCTCAGGGTTGGGCAAAAAATAATTCTAAAAAAATCCCGTCGCTGTTCGATGGAATTTAAGAATTGACCATTTTCACGGATGTTCCGAATCTTCCAGGGGACCACCCAGTGGGCAAAATGGTCTGTATGAAGGTCGAAGTATCAATTCCATATTCAGTTCATCAAAAAATAATTCTAAAAAAAATCCCGTCGCTGTATGATGGAATTTACGAATTGACCATTTTTACGGATGTTTCGGATCTTCCAGGGGACCACCCAGTGGACACAAAGACCGGAAGTGGGTCAAAGCATCATTTCCCTACTCAGGGTTCAGCAAAAAATGGTTCTAAGAAAATCCCGTCGCTGTACGATGGAATTCACTAATTAACCATTTTTACGGATGTTCCGGATCTTCCAGGGGACCACCTAGTGGACACAATGGTCCGTATGCAGGTCGAAGCATCAATTCCATACTCAGGGTTGGGCAAAAAATAATTCTTAAAAAAATCCCGTCGCTTTACGATGGAATTTACGAATTGACCATTTTTACGGATGTTCCGGAACTTCCAGAGGATCACCCAGTGGACTCAACGGTCCGTATGCAGGTCAAAGCATCAATTCCATACTCAGGGTTCATCAAAAAATAATTCTAAAAAAATCCCGTCACTGTTCGATGGAATTTACGAATTGACCATTTTTACGGATGTTCCGAATCTTCCAGGGGACCACCCAGTGGGCACAATGGTCTGTATGAAGGTCGAAGTATCAATTCCATACTCAGTTCATCAAAAAATAATTTAAAAAAAATCTCGTCGCTGTATGATGGAATTTACGAATTGACCATTTTTACGGATGTTTCGGATCTTCCAGGGGACCACCCAGTGGACACAATGGTCCGTATGTAGGTCGAAGCATCAATTCCATACTCAGGGTTCAGCAAAAAAAACCTTCGAAAAAAGTCCCGTCACTCTACGATGGAATTTACGAATTGACCATTTTCACGGATGTTCCGGATCTTCCAGGGGACCACCCAGTGGACACAATGGTCCGTATGTAGGTCGAAGCATCAATTCCATACTCAGGGTTCAGCAAAAAAACCTTTTAAAAAAGTCCCGTCGCTCTACGATGGAATTTACGAATTGACCATTTTTACGGATGTTCCGGATCTTCCAGGAGACCACCCAGTGGACACAATGGTCCGTATGTAGGTCGAAGCATCAATTCCATACTCAGGGTTCAGCAAAAAAACCTTTTAAAAAAGTCCCGTCGCTCTACGATGGAATTTACGAATTGACCATTTTTACGGATGTTCCGGATCTTCCAGGAGACCACCCAGTGGACACAATGGTCCGTATGTAGGTCAAAGCATCGATTCCATACTCAGGGTTCGGCAGAAAATTGTTCTAAAAAAATCCCGTCGCTTTACGATGGAATTTACGAATTGACCATTTTTACGGGTGTTCCGGATCTTCCAGGGGACCACCCGGTGGCCTCTAAATTCAACCTGTTTTTTGAAACCACACTCACACACAAGCGCATACATAGACACAGCGATGCACACCAACATACACACATACAAACACCCACAGACACATAAATGCCCATTGTAAGGCGGTTGGGTACCCGGGTACCCCGTCACCCGTTTACGGTGGGAAAAATCGTCACTCACATAAGGGTTAACGACGCATCGGAGAACAACATCGGGTATATGGGTCGAAGTCGACGGAACGATTGGTTCGACGAAGAGTGCAGACAGATTCTGGAGGAGAAGGACGCAGCGCGGGCGGTCGCACTGCAGCAAGGTACCCGGCAGAACGTGGAACGTTATAGACGGAAGCGGAGACAGCAGACCCGCCTTTTTCAGGAGAAGAAACGCCGCCTGGAAGAAACGGAGTGCGAGCAGATGGAACAGCGGTGCCGTTGTCAAGAAACACGCAAGTTCAATCAGAAGCTCAACGCATCCCGCAGAGGCTTCGTGCCGCGAGCCAAAATGTGCAGGGATAAGGATGGAGCATTTTGACGGACGAACGTGTGGTAATCGAAAGGTGGAAACAGCAGTACGAAGAACATTTAAATGGCGCTGAGAGTACAGGCAGTGAAAGTCAAGGCAGCGGAGGAAATGACTACGTCAGTTCAGCGGACGATGGAAGCCAACCAGCCCCCACCTTGAGGGAAGTTAACAATGCCATTCAACAGCTAAAGACCAATAAAGCAGCTGGTAAGGATGGTACAGGAGCTGAGCTCATCAAGATGGGCCCGGAAATGCTGACCACTTGCCTGCACAAACTGATAGTCAGAATCTGAGAAACTGAACAGCTACCGGAAGAGTGGAAGGAAGGGGCAATATGTCCTATCTACAAGAAAGACGAAAGCTGAAGTGTGAGAACTTTCGAGCGATCATCATCGTTAATGCCGCCTACAAAGGGATATCCCAGATCATCTTCCGTCGTCTGTCACCATTAGTGAATGAGTTCGTAGGAAGTTATCAAGCCGGCTTCGTTGACGGCCGCTCGACAACGGACCAGATCTTTACTGTACGGCAAATCTTTCAAAAATGCCGTGAATACCAGGTCCCAACGCACCATCTGTTCGTTGATTTCAAGGCGGCATACGACAGTATAGACCGCGTAGAGCTATGGAAAATTATGGACGAGAACAGCTTCTTTGGGAAGCTTACCAGACTGATCAAAGCAACGGTAGATGGTGTGCAAAACTTTGTGAAGATTTCGGGCGAACACTCCAGTTCGTTCGAATCCCGCCGGGGACTGCGACAAGGAGATGGTCTTTCGTGCCTATTGTTCAATATTGCGCCAGAAGGTGTCATGCGTAGAGCCGGGTGTAACAGCCGGGGTACGATTCTCAACAGATCCAGTCAATGTATTTGCTTCGCGGATGACATGGACATCGTCGGCCGAACATTTGTAAAGGTGGCAGAACTGTACACCCGCCTGAAACGTGAAGCAACAAAAGTTGGACTGGTGGTGAATGCGTCAAAGACAAAGTACATGCTTGTGGGCGGAACCGAGCGCGACAGGGCCCGCCTGGGAAGCAGTGTTACGATAGACGGGGATACCTTCGAGGTGGTCGAGGAATTCGTCTACCTCGGATCCTTGCTAACGGCTGATAACAATGTCAGTCGTGAAATACGAAGGTGCATCATCTGTGGAAGTCGGGTCTACTACGGGCTCCAGAAGAAACTGCGGTCAAAAAAGATTCGCCACCGCACCAAATCTGTCATGTACAAGACGCTAATAAGACCGGTTGTCCTCTACGGACATGAAACATGGACAATGCTCGAGGAGGACTTGCATGCACTCGGAGTATTCGAGAGACGGGTGCTTAGGACCATCTTTGGCGGTGTGCAAGAAGACGGTGTGTGGGGGCGAAGAATGAACCATGAGCTCGTCCAACTCTACGGCGAACCCAGTATCCAGAAGGTAGCTAAATCCGGAAGGGTACGATGGGCAGGACATGTTGCAAGAAAGCCGGACAGCAACCCTGCAAAGATGGTGTTCGCTTCCGATCCGGCTGGTACGAGACGGCGTGGAGCGCAGCGAGCGAGATGGGCAGAGCAGGTGCAAAACGACTTGGCGAGCGTGGGGCGTATCCAAGGATGGAGAGATGCGGCCTCGAACCGTGTATTGTGGCGTCAAATTGTTGATTCAGTGTTATCTGTTTAGATGTAAACTAAATAAATGAATGAAAATCATGATTACGGTATACTGGTCACGGCAAGCGACACACACATGCGCGAGAAAGTAAACGACATGTAAAATAAACGTAAATTTACATTCTAATTTAACCTCAAATAGACATAAAATAAAGGCTGACAAAGCTTTCCGATTACTATCAATGTGGTTGAACAGCCGTGAATATTTCTTTATTTTCAATTTTATTCCCGTTTCTTTTTCACTTTCCTTACGTAAAAGAAATGATGACGCGGACGCCTAAAATTCGGACGCCGAAATTCAAATGAACAATCGTTCACAATTGAATAGGATACGGAAATGCTCATACTGCTGTATAGAAGTTACATAGGTCACATCACTTTCCGTGGTGAATCCCGATCTACGTTACTGATTACCCCCACCCAACTAACACAGCTTCCTTTCCGTGGTTATTGTGGAGATGCAGAGGTATTCTCGGTCTCTAGTAGCAATAATAATCACATACTAACATTCCCTACCTTTCCCAACTGACTGTAATTACTTGACCGGCGCCGTTATTGATCAACATTTGCGAGCTGCTGAAACGTGAACTTCGAGAATAGATGGTAAATCCTAACACTATTCACTTGGATCGAAGTGCAATTTCCGATCAATCACAGAGTATATCAACCATTGATATGTACAGTCAGTCTAAGCTAAGCTAACACTGGTTTCGAGCAATATTCAAAACATGAAATTTGTTGGATACGACAATTAAAAATTATCATTTTGAAAGTAATTATCCTAGCCCGGATTCAGGAGAAGATCGATGCGACTCTCCGGCGGCAGCAAGCCGGATTCCGTGCCGGAAGATCCTGTGTGGACCATATTGTCACGCTCCGCATGCATCATTCTGGAGCAGGTCAACGAATTCCAAGAGTCCTTTTACTTGGTATTCATTGACTACGAAAAAGCTTTCGACCGTCTCAATCACGAGAATATGTGGGGCGCCCTGAGACGCACGGCGGTTCCTGAGAAAATCATCGGCCTCATTAAAGCACAGTACGAGGCCTTTTCGTGTAGAGTGCTGCACAATGGGGTCCTGTCCGACCATATCCGGGTCGTAGCTGGTGTGAGGCAAGGATGTATCCTATCACCGTTACTGTTCCTCATCGTAATCGACGAGATTCTGGTAGATTGACCAAGAACCAAACCCCGGGCTGTTATGGCAGCCTATAACCATGGAGCACCTAAACGACTTCGAATTGGTGCATGACGTTGCACTCCTCGCGCACCGGCGCTCTGATATGCAGAGTAAGCTCAACGACCTTGCCGAGCGTTCCTCCTCGGCAGGTTTAGTCATCAACGTCAACAAAGCCAAATCGTTGGATGTAAACACGGTGACTCCTTCCAGTTTCACAGTAGCCGGGCAACCACTGGAGAATGTTGAAAGCTTCCAATATCTTGGTAGCCAAATGGCGTCAGACGGCGGCACCAAGATCGACATAGGCGCACGAATCAAGAATGCAAGGGCTGCCTTTGCGAGTTTGAGAAATATCTGGAAAAACAGGCAGATAAGTGAACGCACCAAAATACGAATTTTCAACTCTAACGTGAAATCTGTGCTGTTATACGCTAGCGAAACATGGTGTGTATCAGTGGAGAACACTCAACGGCTGCAGGTGTTCATTAACATATGCCTGCGGTATTTAATTCGGGCCTGGTAGCCTCACAACTGGATCTCAAACAACGAGCTCCATCGTTGTTGTTACCAGAGACAGAAATTCGGGATTGGAAGTGGGGCTGGGTCGGCCACACTCTACGTAGGGGCGGAAACGGAATCTGGAAACAAGCATTAGACTGGAACCCAGCGGGACATCGCAGCAGAGGCAGACCCAGAGGCTCATGGCGGCGAAGCCTCAATAAAGAAATGAAAGAAGTCGACCGAAATCTAACCTGGCAACAGGTTAAAGCGATAGCCGGGCAACGCTCAGGATGGAGATCTTTCAAGTCGGCCCTTTGCACCACCGGAGGTGTACAGGTGTACAGGTGTACAAAATTGTTAAATTCTCGAGTTTTGTATAATATGAGAAGTTTAGTTTTGTTTCTTTAATTTGTTATGGTTTTCACTTGAAAAAAAAATCAATTTCATTGTTGTTTTTTTATTTTTCGGAAATTCTATTGCAAATAATAATTTGTCATGTTAAATTGCAATCTTTACTGTATTTAACCATTAAAATTTCAGTAATCAAGGATAATTACCGTCAAATTGCTGAAGGCGCACCTCGGTGAACAAAGCGCACTCGCAATTTCGCTACTGACGGCATCGTTTTGAATGGTTCTAAAAAGAACCGATTAACCTTCGATAATGCACAATTCCAATCCCCAACAGCAAAAATGAAAATTTCAGTTGACTGCTACTGATATCATCCATGCAATTAAATTTTTTAACTAACCGAAGTTCTGCGTAACTAATCGAAGTTTGTCTTCAATTGTCCTATTTTATATTGTTATTTTTCGCTTTGGAAATCCCTAACAGAACATAACCAAATTTAGAATATTTCTAGAAGATTTTACTGACCGCCAAGAGTGTGCTGGTCACTAGTTGTTGCACTTTGGAAAAATCCTTTCAGCTTAACAACATTTTTCCAAGGTAATGATTACCATCAAAAGAATCGATTTACATTAAATGACTCCAATCACTATCAGCAATTACCGCAGCTCCACCATTGCACAGTGTTGCTTTTTGTCGATTTCGTGCGCTTTTTTAATAGCATCGTTTCTGTTGATTTTTTCGCTGTAGTTTGTTTGGAGGAAACGTTAGATATCATAAAGGGCTTTTTTTGAGAAAATCTGTGAAATGATTAATCCACCTAAAAGTGAGATAAAAATTTTACTTTTTCACCTAAACCGTATATGCGCCTAGTGTCTTCGAGAAAGTTGTAGCGGATGGTATTTTAGGCCACTTTGCCAAAAATCATGTATCTGTGACTTATACTTTACTAGATATGTGACATTTACCGTGGAAACCCCCTAAAATCAGTTTTTTGAGCATAACTTTTTTTATATGTTTCAGGCACTTTTACACCCTTCTACAAAGTTGTTTGGCTAATAAAAATACACGTTTTTGTAGAACATTGCGAAGCTCTATCTTTTAAAATTGATAAGTTATTTGAGAAAATATGTTTTTTCTAGGGGTATTTGAGAATCGTATAACTTGGTCCTGCGCAAAATGGCGCAGACAACTTTTTAGTTCTCTGAAGCTGCTGTATGTTGACTCTTGCCTAGCGATTGAAGCTTGTGTTTACACGAAATTACAAACGAGTTATATAGATTTTAAATTTTCTTGTTTTTGGCCTTACTCGTAGACTAAGATTATGTATAGGCTATAGGATCGCACTAAAAACCAATATTTGATGGTGGCCCATAAGCCCATAGTTTTATATGGAAATTCGATAAACTGAGCTGATGTCTGTATGTGTGTATGAGTGTATGTGTATGTGTAGACATTTAAAAGACACCTTTTGCCTTTCTCGTACACTAAGTGCAAAACTAAAAGACTTTTTTATTAAGACTAGATATACACATAGTGTCTTCGGGAAAGCTGTAGCGGATAGTATTTTGAGCCATATTGCCAAAGACACCCCATGTCTAACTATTATACTTTAAAAATATGTGACAAATCTGTGATTTGTAGAGGAAGTTTGAAATCGATATAACACACGTGTAATTTCGTGTAAACATAAGTTTCAATCACTAGAGAAAAGTAGAAGAACAGTAGTTTCTGAATCCTAAAAAGTTTTGTGGGCCATTTTGCGCCGGAACAGGCTATTTGATTTCTGAACACACCTTTTTCATTATAACTTTTAAGCTTTAAGAGATAGCGCTTCGCAATGTTCCACAAAAACGTGTAGTTTTATTTGACAAATAACTTTGTAGAAGGTTGGAAAAGTCTTGAAAAATAGAAAAAGTTATGATAAAAATGTGATTTTAGGGATCTTCCATTGAAAAGTCACATATTTTTAAAGTATAATAGTTAGACATGGGGTGTCTTTGGCAATATGGCTCAAAATACTATCCGCTAAAGCTTTCCTGAAGACACTATGTGTATATCTAGTCTTAATAAAAAGTCTTTTAGTTTTGCACTTAGTGTACGAGAAAGGCAAAAAGGTGTCTTTTAAATGTCTACACATACACACATACACTCATACACACATAGAGACATCAGCTCAGTTTATCGAATTTCTATATAAAACTATGGGCTTATGGGCCACCATCAAATATTGGTTTTTAGTGCGATCCTATAGCCTATACATAATCTTAGTGTACGAGTAAGACCAAAAACAAGAAAATTTAAAATCTATATAACTCGTTTGTAATTTCGTGTAAACACAAGCTTCAATCGCTAGGCAAGAGTCAACATACAGCAGCTTCAGAGAACTAAAGTTGTCTGCGCCATTTTGCGCAGGACCAAGTTATACGATTCTCAAATACCCCTAGAAAATCATATTTTCTCAAATAACTTATCACGTTTAAAAGATAGAGCTTCGCAATCTTCTACAAAAACGTGTATTTTTATTAGCCAAACAACTTTGTAGAAGGGTGTAAAAGTGCCTGAAACATATAAAAAAGTTATGCTCAAAAACTGATTTTAGGGGTTTCACGGTAAATGTCACATATCTAGTAAAGTATAAGTCACAGATACATGATTTTTGGCAAAGTGGCCTAAAATACCATCCGCTACAACTTTCTCGAAGACACTAGGCGCATATACGGTTTAGGTGAAAAAGTAAAATTTTTATCTCACTTTTAGGTGGATTAATCATTTCACAGATTTTCTCAAAAAAAGCCCTTTATGATATCTAACGTTTCCTCCAAACAAACTACAGCGAAAAAATCAACAGAAACGATGCTATTAAAAAAGCGCACGAAACCGACAAAAAGCAACACTGTGCATTGACGACGCGACCAACATCAACGCGGCAGCCGTTGTCGCTTGGATCGCAACCGGGCGAAATGTTCACTCCAGTGAGGCTGCCGTCCCGACTGTCTTTCCACCATCGTTGTCTGCCGCCTATCGCTGTGGGATGCCTTTGTCGCTACCCAACGCCATGATCCACTCTCCGCCCGACAATCGCCTCCAATGCTGGCTCAAGGCTACAAATGAAGCATCGTGTCCGCTCTCTGAGCATGCTCGAACGAAAATGACGCGCGCGTATGAGACACGAGTCTTTTATGCATAGAGAAATGGAGCGATGGGCAAAAAGAACCGTAACTTATATCAAACTGATGCCTGTGTTGGGGATGCAGTATTATTGATTGGGTCTGAATTTTTACTGGGTTTGGGAAGAATTGAAATGTTCATTAGTTTAACGTTGATAATCAAAAGTTTCACTAACATTTGCAAATTGGTGGAAAGTTTCCGATGTGTTTGATTATAAATCTCAAAAATCCATCAAAAGATAAAGATTAACGTTTAAAATCTTACATGACTACGTGACGGTCTCCAATTTTGAAATTTTTATCTTACACCCTGTATCAGAGCCTCCCCTTTTGGACGTAGTTCACGCCAAAATGCGAGCACATTACCAATTTACCATTCATATGAATATATTTACTCCAGCTACTCCCTCCGACGCACGCTTGTGATTGCACTTCCGACATAAAACTAAATTTCCTACAAAAGTACAGACGTCATAGTTGCGTCCCATCGATGATTTTGATTTTTCAAACGATTTTACTCTTAGTCAAACCCCCTTTCTCTCATGTAAAATTTATTGCCCTTAAAGGGACCGTTTGATCTGATCGATGATCGATCATGCGGCTTCCAAATCACTAGCTCAACAGAAGCCAACCGTTAGTCCGAGTCTTGCGAGAAAATGACACTCGAGTGCTGCTGACGATGATGACCCAAGATGATTTCCATCATGTTGAATTTTCAGCCGCAACCTTTCCGTTGGAAGCGCTACCCATGCCATCGGCAAGAACGAATTTTCTCCAGCAAGGACGACAACGACCACCACCGCTGCTGATAGATAACCGCTGGGGCCGCTTCTCACGAAATCTCGACCAAATGAAGCGTACCTATGCTGATTATGGGACCGCTCAACCCTCTGCGCGATATATCGAACGAAATGGCCCACGTGCGTGGGGAAGCAGCTTTAATGTAAGGAGGTGAACAGATTGAAAATCAGGAGCCCGAGGATACTGCCCTGGGGGCCGCCTGCGACGATATTGTACGCATTGAAATTCGCTCCGCTGATTGAGACCCGGAATGTCCTTGCCGACAGGTAATTGTTGATGATTTTCACCAGGTAGCTGGGAAGATTGTAGCGATGTAGTTTGTACACCAGGCCATCATGCCGTACATTGCCAAATGCCTTCTCGACATCGAGTAAGGCCATGGCGGATGCTTTTGAGACAAAGTTGTTCCGTCTGAGGAGGTTGGTAACTCGAGTCAGTTGGTGTACAGTTGACCGACCGCGTCGGAAACCAAACTGTTCCTCGAGCCGATGTTGATGTTGATGATTTTCGGCAGACTCAAGTAGCTGGTGATGAATAGCTTTTTCGAATAGCTTGGATAACCCTGAGAGAACAACACACACGATCTGGGAACAGCTTTCATAGTGATGGGCGATATGCAAAGGCGCGTGATCGAGTGGTGGCCGATCAATGAAAGAATGTGCAAGTTGAGGATCAAAGGCCGGTTCTTCAACTTCAGCATAATCAACGTCCATAGCCCACACTCCGGAAGCACTGATGATGATAAGGACGCATTCTACGCGCAGCTGGAACGTGAGTACGACAGCTGCCCAAGCCACGACGTCAAAATCATCATAGGAGATTTGAACGCTCAGGTTGGCCAAGAGGAGGAGTTTAGACCGACTATTGGAAAGTTCAGCGCTCACCAGCTGACGAACGAAAACGGCCTACGACTAATTGATTTCGCCGCCTCCAAGAATATGGCCATTCGCAGCACCTACTTCCAACACAGCCTCCCGTATCGGTACACCTGGAGATCACCACTGCAGACAGAATCACAAATCGACCACATTCTGATTGATGGACGGCACTTCTCCGACATTATCGACGTCAGGACATATCGTGGTGCTAACATCGACTCTGACCACTATCTGGTGATGGTTAAACTGCGCCCAAAACTATCCGTCATCAACAATGTTCGGTACCGACGACCGCCGCGGTACGACCTAGAGCGACTGAAGCAACCTGATGTCGCCACTGCATACGCGCAGCATCTCGAGGCAGCGTTGCCGGAAGAGGGTGAGCTCGATGGGGCCCCTCTTGAGGACTGCTGGAATACAGTCAAAGCAGCCATTAACGACGCAGCGGAGAACAACGTCGGGTATATGGGTCGAAGTCGACGGAACGATTGGTTCGACGAAGAGTGCAGACAGATTCTGGAGGAGAAGGACGCAGCGCGGGCGGTCGCGCTGCAGCAAGGTACCCGGCAGAACGTGGAACGTTATAGACGGAAGCGGAGACAGCAGACCCGCCTTTTCAGGAGAAGAAACGCCGCCTGGAAGAAGCGGAGTGCGAGAAGATGGAACAGCTGTGCCGTTCTCAAGATACACGCAAGTTCTATCAGAAGCTCAACGCATCCCGCAAAGGCTTCGTGCCGCGAGCCGAAATGTGCCGGGATAAGGATGGGAGCATCTTGACGGACGAACGTGTGGTGATCGAAAGGTGGAAGCAGCACCACGAGGAACATTTGAATAACGCTGAGAGTACAGGCAGCGGAGGAGATGACTTCGTCAGTTCAGCGGACGATGGAAGCCAACCAGCCCCCACCTTGAGGGAAGTTAAGGATGCCATTCAACAGCTAAAGACCAATAAAGCAGCTGGTAAGGATGGCATCGGAGCTAAGCTCATCAAGAT
This sequence comes from Armigeres subalbatus, assembly GCF_024139115.2. NCBI lineage: Eukaryota > Metazoa > Arthropoda > Insecta > Diptera > Culicidae > Armigeres > Armigeres subalbatus. Next base: position 312,237,751 of record NC_085140.1, read on the forward strand.
AGGCCCGGAAAAGCTGGCCACTTGCCTGCATAAACTGATAGTCAGAATCTGGGAAACCGAACAGCTACCGGAGGAGTGGAAGGAAGGGGTTATATGCCCCATCTACAAGAAAGGCGACAAACTGGAGTGTGAGAACTTTCGAGCGATCACCATCCTTAATGCCGCCTACAAAGTGATATCCCAGATCATCTTCCGTCGTCTGTCACCATTAGTGAACGAGTTCGTGGGAAGTTATCAAGCCGGCTTCGTTGACGCCCGCTCGACAACGGACCAGATCTTAACTGTACGGCAAATCCTTCAAAAATGCCATGAATAGCAGATCCCAACGCACTATCTTTATTTCGATTTCAAGAAGGCATACGATAGTAAGATCTCGTTGAGCTATGGAAAGTTATGGACGAGTACAGCTTCCATGGGAAGCCTACCAGACTGATCAAAGCAACGGTGGATGGTGTGCAAAACTGTGTGAAGATTTCGGGCGAACACTCCAGTTCGTTCGAATCGCGCCGGGGACTAAGACAAGGTGATGGACTTTCGTGCCTGTTGTTCAACATTGCGCTAGAAGGTATCATGCGGAGAGCCGGGTGTAACAGCCGGGGTACGATTTTCAACAGATCCAGTCAATTTATTTGCTTCGCGGATGACATGGACATTGTCGGCCGAACATTTGCAAAGGTGGCAGAACTGTACACCCGCCTGAAACGTGAAGCAACAAAACTTGGACAGGTGGTGAATGCGTCAAAGACAAAGTACATGCTTGTGGGCGGAACCGAGCGCGACAGGGCCCGCCTGGGAAGCAGTATTACGATAGACGGGGATACTTTCGAGGTGGTCGAGGAATTCGTCTACCTCGGATCCTTGCTAACGGTTGACAACAACGTTAGTCGTGAAATACGAAGGCGCATCATCTGTGGAAGTCGGGCCTACTACGGGCTCCAGATGAAACTGCGGTCGAAAAAGATTCGCCACCGCACCAAATGTGTCATGTACAAGACGCTTATAAGACCGGTTGTCCTCTACGGACATGAAACATGGACAATGCTCGAGGAGGACTTGCAAGCACTCGAAGTATTCGAGAGACGGGTGCTTAGGACCATCTTTGGCGGTGTGCAAGAAGACGGTGTGTGGCGGCGAAGAATGAACCATGAGCTCGCCCAACTCTACGGCGAACCCAGTATCCAGAAGGTAGCTAAAGCCGGAAGGGTACGATGGGCAGGACATGTTGCAAGAATGCCGGACAGCAACCCTGCAAAGATGGTGTTCGCTTCCGATCCGGCAGGTACGAGACGGCGTGGAGCGCAGCGAGCTAAATGGGCAGACCAGGTGCAGAACGACTTGGCGAGCGTGGGGCGTATCCGAGGATGGAGAGATGCGGCCTCGAACCGTGTATTGTGGCGTCAAATTGTTGATTCAGTGTTATCTGTTTAGATGTTAACTAAATAAATGAAATGAACCCTGAGAGAAGGCTGATGGGTCGATAACTTTTGGGGGAGGAAGGATCCTTCCCAGGCTTCCGGATGGGGATGACTTTCGCTGACTTCCAGGACGATGGGAAGTAGCTGAGCCGGAGACATTGATTAAAGATCATTAAAGGTGCTCAAAGAACAGAGCACTCATGTGCTTGAGCTCGAGATTCAGGATGCTTTCGAAGCCTGGGGCCTTCATGTTCTTCGACGATTTGATATAAGCCGTCAATTCGCCAGCTGAGATCTCCAACTCCTCCGAGAAGTCGTTGGGAATCAAATGGATGTTGTTAGCATGCTCGTTGACGGCTGCTTCGTGTGGACTGACGATGTTCTGCCCAAGATTGTGTGAGCTGACGAAGTGATGACCTATTTCAACGACCTTCTCTGCAGGAGTTATCAAGCGATCCTTAGAGCCATTATTGTCTAGTGGGATCAAAGGTGGAAAGGGCCTCGATTTTAGTATTTTGGTCATTTTCCAGAACGGCTGAGCATAATTTGGGAGAGTGCGGATCTTATTCGAGAAGTCATTATTTTTGAGGTCCACCATTCTGGCCTTGATAATTTTGTGATTCGATTGCAGCGTGCCTTAAGCTCAGGCAGTCCAATACGCTGAAACTGCCTGCGAGTGACATTCCGCAATCGAATCAAATCTTTGGTGAGTTTATCGATGTTTAAGGAGTTGCCTACCTGCCGAGCCGTCGGGACATGCTGATCTCTGGCCACCGAGATTGCCTCTTCGATGGTGCACAGCTGGCGGTCAATACTTTCCGGCGTCTCCGGATGCACCTCGTAATTGATGGTGTTGTCGACGCATTGCTGGAACCGCTGCCAGTTCACTCGATGGTAGTTTCGCCCTAACTGCTGGTGCCGATTGACCAAGGAGCCCACTTCCGCCACCACCGGATAGTGATCCGAACTGAGTTACTGGTGGACGACCGGCTGCGAGACGTGATCATTCATGTTCGTTATGTATAGGTCGAGGGTTGCGTGGATACCGGACCGACTCAGCCGAGTGGGGGAATCTGGGCTCAAGATCGTGTAGTGGTCTTCCTCCATATTGTTGCTCCAGATGGTGCCGTTTGGCATGATATTTGGCATTCAAGTGGCCGGCAATGATATACTGGCCTTGCCTCCGCGTCAGCTTGACGATGTCCCTCCGAAGGGCAGCCGATGATCCATCGCCGGCTTTGGCTTGCGTTGGACAGTGCGCCGCGATAAGCGCAATTGTGCCGACCGAAGTGGTGATTTCGACTCCGATGGCCTCGATGACACTGAGCTGGAAGCTTGGCAGCAGACGACAGTTGATGTTGTAGCGAAGAGCGATGGCCACACCGCCTCCCCTGGTCGGCCGGTCGAGTCGCACGATGCGGAAGTCCGGGATGTTGACGTTCACCTCCGGTTTTAGGTGCGTTTCGGTGATGAACGCCACGTCTATTTCCTTCTGCTCAAGGAAATCCCTCAGCTCAATTATTTTGCTCTTTAGCGAGCAAGCGTTCCAGTTGACCAGGCCCACCCTAGCAGCCATTTTCAATGATGAACATGCCAAGAGTGAAGACCTGGTCGGAGCGGGTTTTGCAGCCGCGCAGGCGAGTGGCGAGCTGCGCGAAGATCGGCATCAGTTGCTCCGGAGTGTACAGCGGGGCAGATTCTTCCGGTGGGACGGCTTCGTTCTCCGACTGCCGACGGAACCCAGGAGGAGGGAGCGGGGGCCATTCGCTGGTGGATGGTGCCGACGATGCTAGAGCTTGGAAAGATGCAGCTGCCGCTGCCAGTCGCTTGTAGCGGTGGGAGTATTGGAATCACACGACGGGGAGCTGGGATGGCTGGAAAGTTCACCTCATTGATTACAGGAACACAGTTCTTCTTCGGAATGGTCCTGGTGGAAGCCTTCTTCCGGATTTCCAGGAACTCGGCTCGCTTTAGGCAGCCCTTTGTGGTGTCCCGATGTTTTTCGCCACAGTTGGCGCACTTGGGATCGGCCACCTCCGTTTTGTCGCAGTCGTATCGTCAGTCGGATGGGGTTCGCCACACTTGTTGCAGCGCGGCTTCATGCGGCAGTTCCTGGTGCTGTGCCCGAAATTGAAGCAGTTGGTACATTGCGTGACATCGCGGTGCACTAGCCGATATTGCTCCCAGTCAATGACGGTGTAATTTATAACGCCAACCAGCTTCAGGCTCTTCCAGGTAGTGGAGCCGTGCTTCTGATGGATCAAGTAAAGCTGGTCGCGATATCTCCTCGCCTTGTCGTGACGAGCGATCTTGTGTACGGCTACTGGCTTCAGTCCGCAACTTTCAAGCTCTGCTTGGAGCTCTTCCTCCTTCATGTCGTGGAGTCCTCGCAGCAAAGCCTTGAGCGGCTTCGTGCCAGGGTGGTCATGAGTGTAGTACTCATACTTGTGGACCTCGAGGAACTCCACGACGGATTGATGATGGTCCTTGTTTGCCGGCATCACTTTCACGCCCTCGCTGCAGAGCCGAAAAGTACATTTCAGCCCCTTAGCGTGTAACAAGCCCCACGTTGGGCGCCAGTATAACAGGCCCCACGTTACAATTATTTTTTAACAACATAAAGATTAACTATCAACATGTAACAATTAACAAATTAAAATAATGCACGTTCTCTCCTGGTGCCCTGAGAGAGACGGCTAGGTGGTGCCCACTACGGGAAATGACGAGGTTTCATATGAGATTTTGGTCCATCAGCCAAATCCCGCAGATATATTTTTATTGCGCATCGCGCTTTTTGTCTACAGCAATTACTTTGCTGTATTCATAGATCTGTGTCAATTGACATAGATCGCTCCGTGCCGGCTACAAAATGGCGCCCAACTGCAGGTTTTCGGTAATTGATTGATGAATTTTTGATGAATTAAATGTAAAATATGTTTCTAGATTTATGTTAGTTTTATGGAATATTTTTTAGGTCATTGGGTTAAGTTTTCGGTATGTAAATAGTAATTCTGCCGGTATTGATAGTTCTGTGGAAAGTCTTTGAGTGTAATTCTGTTTTGTTGAATATTTGGGAGTTTGGAGGAAGATATTGAGTTTTGAGAAAATATTGGGTAAATGCAGTGTAGAGTTTGTGGAATGTTATGGTATTTGTTACGGAAATACGGAAATTTTGGGATATTGTTTGATAGTATGGAACGTGTAGTTATTGTAGTATTGCGTAATAAGGCGTTTTGTTGTGGTTCGGTGTAGAGTATTGAATGAAAATGACGGAAATAGTAACAGGGTATGAAATGGAAGAAGAAGACGATAAAAGTAAAGGAAGGATCAGCGCCCTGGAGGATAAAGTAGCAGAGCTCAAGTTTCAAATTCAAGTTATACAGAGATGGAGACGATTACAAATGTACGATGAATGCGAGATGCCAACTTGTTGGTACTGTGAAGGATTTGATCACGTGATCAGCGATTGTTTAGGATGGTTGCGTAGAAGAAGAGAGGAAAAAGAATACGAAAAAGCGAAGAGAAAGAAAGAAGAGGAAGAAGTGGAAGAGGTTTATGAGAAGGCAACAGAACAGGAATTGAGAGAGGATCAAGGTCAGATAGCTTGGCAGCTGGAAAGAAAAACAGAGGATGAGAGCAATCAAGCTCTGTATCAGTGTCCCATTCAGTTGAAGGTTCAAGACAAGGAAAATGAAGACGATTGCAAGGAAGTTGAAATTTTCGATGGAACCGATAAGAAATTATCGGTTCAGGACACCATTGAGGGTGAGGACCCAAAGACTGCTGGGCACTCTAGTCATATTAAGGCGACCTACATGCCTTGTAGGAGCTTTAGAAAGAAGGCAGAAAATATCAACACAAAAAGGAACCGAAAGAAAAGGAAGAGAAGAAAGGACAGGAAGAAAACGGAAAAGGAAGTCAAGGTTAGGAGGAGAAATATTACGAGGAATGCTGGTGATGGATGGCTGAGGGAATGGGCAGTTATCTTTGAGAGATGGAGGATATGGATCTTAAAAATCTTACTCATCAGTACCCTCCAACTCTCTTTCTAGTAATTTCTGTATTCAGCTATGTACCTGTCTCAGGCAGCGACAACGAGCCAGTGCTAGCCCTGGTCTCACAAAATTAAAGTAACCCTCTCCAGCTATGATGCTCTTGGGTGGTACCCAAGAGTTACTATTACTCCGTTGAAGCTGTGCTCCGGATAACAAAATATGATTCACCATTGCAAAGTCTAGCGCTGACCTTCGGGTCAGTCGCAGTTCCTACAAAACCTTCTACTTACTAGGGGCATCCTTGGACTGCCATTCAGTCCAAGAAGAGGCTTTGCAATGTGCTGGAGAAAGAATTGGTTCTTTAAGAAAAGAATTGTCTAAGAAAATGTTGTTCTTTTTCGTGTTCCCCTCGACCGGAAGTAAGAGAGAGCCCTGGAATAATTCCCGGGTGATGATCTTTTAGCAGAAGCTCAGAGCCATAGCGTGATGACGAGCAGTACCTGAAAGGGGAAGTTTAATTCTTGAGTCTGACAATGGGGAAAATCAGACGTTGATCGACAGAAAAGACTCAGAAGTTTTCTGTAAAGAAAAACGATGTTGAGCAACCCGAGTTAATCGAGCGACAAACGCAACATCTTCAAGAGAGAAAACAATTATTTTCTTAATAACCAAAACGTACTGCCCAAAAGTGGGAGGGATGAGTTTAACTCAAAAGTATTTAATAATAAATATCAGGGATTTGAAGAATTCAAGTTTGCTTTTCTCATTTTTGTAAATAATGTTAGTACAGTAGTTCACAAATGTAGTTCTAAGTCTAGGTTAGTACTTAAAATTAGATTTTTTATTTTAAAAATAATAATGATGCTTTTTCTGTTTTGATCCGATTGTTCGCGATCGCCCTCGGTGTGCAGTAATCCATCCATCCGTCCAGTAGTACCTAAAACTTCGAATAACAAAATTAGTAATAATTCATACTCTTACCTAGAAATTGGAATAATACTTCCCTGCCTTCTACCTCTCCTGAAGCTGCTTCATTCGGCCGGTGGGTAGTCTTCAAGGAAGGTCGTCTCAGTACCCGATCCAAATAAACTTCACACGAAGCCTTCGCCATCGATACTCCGTGATTTCGTCAAATTTTGGTACCACACCGCTAAGCAAAAGATAAAACATGATCACTTACTGTTAAATACTTCCATTCCGTCACTGATTGAATCCATTCAACATCCATAATCAAATTAAATTACTAAAAACTTACACGAATCCACTGTTCGAACTGCACTTTTCAATGTTTACTTTTAGGTTTGACGTTTCTCTCAGTGGGTGGGTGTATCAGTGTATGAGTGTCGTGAGTGATTAGAGAGTTTCTCTTTGAGAGGCGTTATAGAGTGGTCCAGTTTTTTTTCATTGAATAATATTTCTGCAGAGCTGGGGAAAAGCCTCGGCGTTTGAAATGTTATTGGAATGATTGTTTTTGGAGAGTTTATGTTTCTTACGCATGTGTTAGCGAGAGCTAGAGTTCTCTCTGGTGTGCTAATACGTGTAGTGAGTGTTTTTTGGTTTATGTTTACGTCTTGCCCTACACAGATACGCGGACTCCAGGTATCAGGCTTGGTAGTATCTGTTAGGCAAGGCAGTTTCGGTGAATTCAGAGGAGAAGCGCAAAACCAACGAAAAGGAATGGTGTAGTTTCGAATCTGAATGAACCAGTTTTGTTGAGGTAATGTTTATGTGCGGTCATATCGGTATGGGACAAGAAACCAACAATGAGGTTTGGTGTTCGTCTCTCGGTGTGTACCTGTTATGTGTATGTTGTCATTGAGAATTGCTATGCTTTTCTTCAATGGTGTGTTGTTATGGTTTGGCTTCTACGGAGACTGAGAGGTCTCAGTAGTAATGCCGTTTAAGATTATGTTGTGATTTGAGAGTTTGTTAGTGTCTGTATACAAACCCGCTACGAGAACGTCAAACAACTTTGATCTTCCATTGGGATGACCTAATTTTTGTAAATATTTTTTGTAGATATAATATAGATGGATACTTTGTTTTGTTGAATTTTGTTTTTGGCTTGGTAAATAGGTTAGGAAACCGGATGAATTTATTATTAAAAGCTCGAGTTAAGGGAATGTAAATATGATAAAATGAAAGTTTATGTACAGTTTTCCACTACGAAAATTTGGTTTAACTCCTTAAACCAAATTTTCGTAAAATAGCCCTGGTGCAATGTAGCAGTCAGGAATATTGTTAATATTTTTTGTACATAAATACCTGTAAATAGTTCTCATAAGATAGGTTGTAAGAAAGGCATCTATAAATCGCCAATAGTTTAGGATAACAGATCCCTTAACATAGGCAAGCGGGCATTTATCAATTAGCCAGGCTCTCTAAGGTCGAGGCCATTTGTTTTCTGGATAAGGTGGGAGAGGGAAAGCAGCACAACTTTCGTGTCAGATTATCCATCGTACCAATAAGGTCACGATTATACACGAAGGGAGTCGGGAAATGACGTATTTCCGGTTGTGTCCGAGCCCACCTTCCTTAATCTGAGGATTCACGGACTCAATCATTTCGTCCGTGATCAGCCAATGAGTTGGAAGTGTCCGCGTTTGCTAATTTGTTTTTCAATCGTCTGAAGTATGTTTCCTATAGTGGCGTTAGATGTAATTATTTAATTAATTTATTGTTCGTTCTCCAATAGTTATATTTCAAAAGTGTGCGTGAATATTTGTGTGCGGTATGTTGGCAAATGCCACCATCTAGATAGGTAAAATGTGCTCTAAATGTGACATGATGTGCTTGTGCTCAAGTATTTTGTTTCGCCAGATTGGCTAGATATTTCCCACCTAATACCCGGAGCGCAGAATGACGAGAAACTGAACTTTCGATAATCCGTGACGTCACATAACATGTAAAAGCACAGAGCACATGAGAGTAAAAGATAGGATAGAGAAAACCGCACACAAGCTAGAGATAGGCAATAGAACGAACACCAACACATAAACCAATGCGATCTCACCCCCCCCCCCCCATGAGTATGTGTATCTTCAGTAATGTAAGCAAATAAACTGTTCCATTCATGTGAATAAAGCTTTGATTATGCCGTCCCTAGCTATTAATTAATTGTGTTTAACGTCATTCCGGTCTGTTGTAGTTTTCGGTTTCGTCCTCTATGTGTTGAGTTTGACTGAGTATGTTGTTTTGCTTCCAACTTTGTGGGAGACGAATAGACGAACCGAGAGAGTCGACCGATGATGATAGGCGCACTCACACTTCGAGTGTATTAGATGTGGTGGGCTCTCACCGTCTCTCTGAGTGGCATCGTGGCTGTAAAGCATGCTGCGATAATTAGGGTGATACCGTTTGGCAAGATTTAGTTCGTAGCCAGTTGGAACGATCCGTAAATCCTATCTAGAAAATAAATGGACTCGCCCTTTGGGAGTCTCATCCGGGCAAATTAACTTGGGCCGTGGTCTCCTTAATGGAGTGGCGCTTAAGCCACGTGCTTTTAAGGACGGATCGCTCCTTGCCGGCTACACATTTTCGAAACTCATGAACGCGGGGGTCATGAGGGGTCTAGCGCGGCGGCACCAAGGTAAAAAAAAGCTCTACTAATCCCTTTTGATAAAAGTCCGAAATCATAAAACACGGTCAACGCTTTACTGAGAACGAGCACCATGGGAAAACTTATCGCACCTTATCGGCCGCGACGATTTGAAATCGTCGCAAAACAAATTGACGCCAAAATCGTCGCCAGCAGAAATGGCCATGACATCTGTCAAATCAACTGTGAACAAAATTTTATATACTCAATAATCATATCCAGGTTTTTACGCTAGCCATAAATCAACTATGGCAGTTCAATTTTGACACTAACTGTGTACAATGATTATGGTATAATTCTCGTTGCCTAGGAATCCTACAGAATTGTTTATGGAGCGAAAATTTTCACCTTGTTTATTTTGAAGCGTATCGTAGCGAGTCGTCCATAATTTATTATTCATATATTTTAATTATTTTTTATTGTTTTAGGTCTTTAAATTCAAGATTACTATTTCACTGTCTCTGTTATCATAGAGTCATAAACTCTGCTATCGAGATCGAGAAATTGGGATCTCGGGCTCGGTTGCAGGTGGTTGCAGCTAATTTGTCCCCACATCTCCAGCTGAGGACGCTGTTGTTAGGTACAAAATGAGACGGTTCCAGAAACACGAGGATTAATAACTCAGTTCAATTTTGACAAAGCACTTTCTACCTATTTAAGAACTTGTCCCATTCCCTTTGGATGACGTCACCCTCGGAGGATTACACTTGAACTCTCTGTCCTGGTGGTTTGTCACATTAACAAATTTTGTATCACCAGTAGGAAAACCTTCGGCTGCGGAATTTGTATATCCCATTACGAAGGCCAAAATATGGTTGGATAGACAGCACACTTGGAATTCCAGCAAATTCAATAGCGAGAATCCACTGGACAAATATAATGATACGACAAAATACAGCATTCGCAATGGATGATGACTGCGAAGGAATACACCGCTGGCAGGGATACCATTAACAATATCGGCTGGGATGAACTCAAGTGCTAATCACTCCGGATCGTTCTCTGTCGCTTTGTCTGGCTGAAGAGTCTTTTACTGGGAAAAAGCTGCTGGAACGAAAATAAATGCGGCCTTGTCTGACCCTAGCCAAACCTTGTTTTCACTGGTTTTGACCATTTATATGATTTTAGCTTGTTCGTCGATTATTCGTTTTACTAATTTTAGCCTAAAGACATAATTAGGGAATCTAACTTGGAATCAAATCTATTACAATTCTTATATGTATTGCATACACTCAAAAGATTATCATCTTATGCATAAGTTCTCAAGTTGTAACAACCGTCAGGGGATCGCGAGCTGTTATTATGGTCACGAAGAAACAAACAAACACCTACACTAAGTAACATTCAAGCTCAGAGTTAATATTGATACTGGCCAAGTCCAATCTACTTGGAACAAATTTCTTCACTTCTGCACCCTTAAGCGTTGATCATTTATAGGAGGTAGATTGACGTTATGCATCAGAGATTAGAGCTCGTAAGGAAAACAACAGAAAGGGGCAGGAATCACTCAAAAGGTGCATGTATTTAGTGCGTGCAAAAACTCGTCGTCAAAAAATCGATACTTTTGGAGCGAGCAGGTTGTGCGGAACCAAATTATCGGAACACGAAGTGTATTTGATATCTGTCGAATGGCTGTGAAAGTAGCCTTCTCCATCGGGATTTCGATCCTAGTACTATGAACTCTTGCTTGCATTTTAGTACTATAACCTCTTCTCTCTCCCACGGTAAATCCACATTTAAAACTGTATAACTGGAACTTCATTAATTTCGCCATGCCCTGGATAACCTGGCTTCGATTGAAATCCATCTAAAAGAAGAATAGTTAGAATTGATAATAATTGGGTTTCAAAGTAAAGCCTATCATTTTGACGTTTTATTTGTTCAGCAAATATACAAAGGTTACTAGGATGGCAAATACTATAAAATCCGTACACAGCATGTGTCAAACTGCATTACCATAGTTGACCCGTAGCTATAATAAAAAGCTGGATTATTTCCCAAAATTGAGCCCTGTTTTCAATGCAGATTGACATTATTTTCTAATAAAACTAATAAAATTTCAGAATAAAGATGTTGGCGACGATTTTGATAGTGCCTAAAAAATGGTCGGCGCGTTTTGTTACCAAGGAAACAGACAATATTCAAACGGGCAACTCATTTTCTATTTTAATGATTATGTTTTTGGGTTTAAAAAAAAGCAGTACCCGGTAAAAATCGTTTACTCATTAATGGGTACTTTTTGTCTGCTATCTCTTTCTCTCTGCTGAAAAATCTACCCATTTTGGGAGAATAAGTGGATTTACTCATTTAAATGAGTAGATCCACTTATTCTCTCAAAATGGGTAAATTTTTCAGCAGAGGGAAAGAGATAGCAAAGAAAAAGTACCCATTAATGAGTAAACGTGTTTCTCCGTGTAAGCTATGATTAGCTGACAGAACTTGAGTTCAGTAAGCATATGCGGTATTTCGAAAAATTTCGTTTCAGGTGGTTCGAAACGAAATTCCGCGGAATTTCGCGGAATTTGAGCATGGCGAAATCTGATTACTTGATTTCGTTTCGTTTCGTAAAATTACGAAAATTTCGCTATAAAAAACTAGCTTATATCGAAATTTAACGGAATTCCGCGGAATTTCGAAACAAATTTAGACCTCAACCATATTGTCACGAGCGGTCGTGTATTATCAAAAAATTTGGCTGCGCCGCTGAACAAAATCATAAAGCTGTTTATAAAACTTAACGTTATAAAAAAATCTATTAAGGCCTATACTACATAATCCCATTCTGAGTCGACGACGTATTTAGTTTTCTTATATAAAACGTGTTCGATGTTTTGTTAGAAATGTCCAATAGAAAACGAAAAATATCTTTAACTATTCTATCCCATTTTTTTTTCCAAAAGTGATCCGACTCAATATTTAAGACGTCAGGCTCAGAGTGTAAATGTAATCAGAATTAATCAGATCAGTACAACTTTGTCAAAGAGGCACAGTCGTGGCGGAGATTCTTGAGGCCCTTGTGAAGTATTTTTAGAGCGCCTCTTTTTTATTAAAAGCCAACTTCTTCACCTCTTATACCTCAAACCAGGTTTCAGCGCATGGCTAAGCACCGCTTAAGAGTTAAGAAGGCCCTAAGTAGGGCTTCCATTTTGAGAAACGATTTCTCGGGATTCCCGTTTCCCGGGATGTACACTTTATTTTACAAGGCAGAATCACCGTCTTCGACCAGAGGTCGCACAGACTGAACACTTAACATCTAGCATGAGACAACGGACAGGACATTTACACAACACCCAGTGGACCAGTGGAGAGCTTTTCGCTTTACGAAAAGTTTTCTCTTTACCGGGGCGGGAATCGAACCCACACTCCGCAGCACATGCGTCTAGACGATTGACGTCGCTAACCGCACGGCCACGAAGTCCACAAGTCCAAGTTTCCCGAATTTCGTGGGAAATTATTATGTTAAAATATTTTAAATTTGATTCACATACCGAACAGACTTATGTTCCGAACACTTTTGGTTTCGAGATATGTCTGAAATATTTCATTTGAATATAGGGGAAATGTTCCGATCTCCATCTCACTATACATATATCCATCTCATCGCTAAACAAAGAAATACGGCACCAAATTCGTCGCTTCTTTTTGTTAACATGCGTGCTCACTGCTGAAAAAAATCAAAAAATAATAAAGAAACCAAATTCCTTTCCATTGCTTTGTTTTTGATGGGATGGAAATAGGAGCTATGAGATGAAGTGACGAACCGTTCCCCTATCATGGGCCTTTTCCAAATTATTATGAGCCAATGCGAACTATCTGAGCATGTCAGAGTATAAAAGTAAACAGATTTTTGGTTTTGAGGTCAAAAACTCGCCGTAATTTTATGAGTTTTTAATGCTCTTCGAAATATAAAACTTAGTTTTATTGAAATAATCATTTAATCTTGATAGTAAGGTATGGCCATCAAGCGTTCGCGTGATTTTTTTCCTGTGACAATTTATTTTCTAAAATATGTATTTTCAAAAATTACTTCAAATACCCTAAATTTAAAAGGGAAATATGCTCAAATGTTCGTAATATTAATCAAAATGGTATTTCAATCAACCTTGGCCAAAAGATTGTTTGTATTAAATAACATAACAGTTTCAGAATGGTTAATGCTAGAAACTCTCCGGCAACAATACAAATGATAGAACAAATCCTCTCAATGTCGTCTTTTTCAAGGATGAATGCGAACATTATGGAAATGTAGCACATAGCCCCAACTAATACTCATGACGTGGCGAACGTTTTGCAGAAAGAGTTACCGCTTTTCGAACTGAACAGAAAAAAACCCAGATTAATCCACCTAGCAGTGATGATGCCTTTCTTGTGCATTATAAAAGATATTTAAAAAATCACATTAGAAAGGTCAGAAAAGCTCTTTAGGAGAATAGATCACATTTTTTCGATCATTTTGCATGTTTTTGCATTAGTTAAAATGCATCGCCACCATTTTCGGAAAAAATATTTTTTTTGGTTTTGAATTTTTATCTTTCCAAGGGGGGACCGTTGGGAAAAAACAATGAATTTTCAATAACTCCAAAATGCAATGTCCGCTCGAGCCAATTTTCAATAGCAAACAATAGGACCGCATTCCACGTCGAATGCAACTTGTTGCGAGTAAATCGGATAATGCTAAGTTCCAAAAAGTGTGTCTACAAAATTTGTACACATACACACATACACACACACACATACATACATACACACATACAGACATCACCTCAGTTCGTCGAGCTGAGTCGATCGGTATATAACACTATGGGTCTCCGGGCCTTCTATCAAAAGTTCTTTTTTGAAGCAATTTTATAGCCTTTCGGTACAACTTTGTTGTACGAGAAAGGCAAAAATTCAGAATTTTCAACAATTCATTGATTATATAAGGACAATGTTTGCAAGCATCGATCCCTTTAGGTCGAATGTATATTTTTATCCGAAACTATTATTTCAAGCCATTCTCCACGATAGATAGAAGTTGATTCCCGGGAAAAATAGAAATTTTAGCCCTAAGGAAAACATTAAACGAAGCACATGATTTTGCGTTGGATTGATTTGAAACACGGTCTTCGTCTTCGAGTTTGAAAAAAAAAACTTCGTTCACAATAAATATTTAGTTGTTTACCAAGGTGGCTTCACACACATGAATTACCTTTTCAACAAACCAAAGAATTCCTTTCCCGTGGCACTCACGGAGATACAGAGCATTCCTCTTTTTATCTTAAAATAATAAGTATCAAACTAATTTTCCTCTTCTGATCCTAAGTTGACTGTAAGGGCGTGACTGGCACATACTGCCCATAGCAGCTGTTTCTTGCACTTAATTGAAGTCGGTTGAGGATGAAAATTTGACAACAATTTTTTGCATGTCTCATATGCACAAACACATATACAAGGACAAACTGACAATAGCTTGGTTCGTCGAGTTGATTGTATAAAAGACTGTTGCGGCCAGAGATTGGGCCCTACGTTGTGTGGAGATGGTTGGATCGACGACGACGAATAAACGACACTTTTTATATAGTGTTTATCGTTCCCCACCGAGTAGGCACGCTGCCTCTCGGTGGCAATAAATTAGATTCAAAATTTAAAAGTAAAAAGTGTCGTTTATTCGTCGTCGTCGATCCAACCATCTCCACACAACGTAGGGCCCAATCTCTGGCCGCAACATGGTGCCGTGACCAGGATTAGCCGTAAGAAGCGGCCCCGAACCATCAAGCTCAGTGGCGTATCACCGATAGAAAGCCATCCGAACCGGCGTGTTCAATTCGATAACACATCCATTCTCCTGCTGGTCGAATCATCCGATATCCCGTCCAACAGTAATGTGTTTCCGAAGCACCCGCTTCACTGTTGATTCGACCATCATCCGTTCCGCTGGCACCTGGGAATCCGACCTGAAACTGGGTGAAGCCAGGTCATGTTGTTAGTATATGCAACAGGACCCCCCAAAGTCCAGCATCCAAACCAACAATCATGATCCATCCATTTCCACACAACGTAGGGCCCAATCTCTGGCCGCAACATGGTGCCGTGACCAGGATGGTGCCTGGAATCGACTTCCCGACGGCGAGAGAGGGAGCTGCTGCAACAGTTGGACGATCAAGCTTTTTCGTCTGCACCGTTTTTGATAACGTCCGAGCGAACCCGTGCTACCAAGTCGGATCCCGAGCATCCCGAGCGATCAGCCTGCCGTTCCAGCCGGACCACCAGATCCAAAACGCTGAAGAGGAAGAAGCAAGCAAGCACACTGGACAGCCTCATCTTCGGCGCTCTTGTTGGATAACGTCCCAGCGAACCAGTGCTACCAAGTCGGATCCCGAGCATCCCAAGCGATCAGCCCGCCGTTCCAGCTGGACCGCCAATTCCAACGAAGCCGAAGGAGAGGATATTGACAAGCCGCTGTGCCGAGCCACAGGGCTGCATTAGGAACGGAGTGTTTCATCAGTCTCCAGGGTTCGTTATCCCATTGGGCCGCAGCGCCACTCAGGACCAATGCGTCGCAATGCGAACCGGAGCGCATCATCCGGTTCGATTCTCAATTTGGAAGCCGTCGCGCCGCATCAGCCTAGCCGGAGCGCATCATTCGGCCAGGCGAAACAAAGTCGACCGCAGCGTCATCTCTCAGTCCGGAGCGCATCAGCCGGGCTGATCGTCATTTCAGCAGACCAATTCAATTCGATCACATCAGGGACATGCATCAATCGAATCAATCCAACCATCCCGATAAACCATCATCAGCCGTGCCGTCACATTCAATTATTGAATCGAAAGTAGGAAGCAATAGAAACCAACCAAAAGCAGCAGCAGCACAGCAGCAGACCGTAATAGCAAAACGTTCGTTTTGGGGCGGCGGTATGTTCGCGCCGTCGTCATCGTCGCTGTGCAGTGCTGCTGAGTGTGAAGAGGAACGCGCCAAACAGAGCAACGTGCATTGCTTTATTTGTTTTCTGTTCTGTGTATTGTTTCATTCTGCGCGCCAATACTGATCGCAATGCGATCGTTTGGCGCGCAGATAGTCTAATTAGATTTAAATTTGAATGTTTTTGCGCACGTCCCCAAATTATAATTTGTATTGTATCCGTACTAAGAGTCGCCTATAAAAGGCGACTCTGAAATCATGTTCTGTACAGTGTTCGTTACGTAACCTCCGAGCAGGCACGCTGCCTCTCGGAGGCAATAAATTCATAGTCCAGTCTGAACCAGTATTTCTTTATTCGTCGCCCGGAGAATCACCATTAAAATCACACAACGTAGGGTCGTCCCACCCTGGACGAAACAATGGTGCCGTGACCAGGATTAGCCGTAAGAAGCGGCCCCGAACCATCAAGCTCAGTGGCGTATCACCGATAGAAAGCCATCCGAACCGGCGTGTTCAATTCGATAACACATCCATTCTCCTGCTGGTCGAATCATCCGATATCCCGTCCAACAGTAATGTGTTTCCGAAGCACCCGCTTCACTGTTGATTCGACCATCATCCGTTCCGCTGGCACCTGGGAATCCGACCTGAAACTGGGTGAAGCCAGGTCATGCTGTTAGTGTATGCAACAGGACCCCCCAAAGTCCAGCATCCAAACCAACAATCATGATCCATCCATTTCCACACAACGTAGGGCCCAATCTCTGGCCGCAACAAAGACTGTGGATTCAGTTTGCTTTTATACGCCGTTAGAAGCTCTTGCAGAATATTTTTCTCGGTCTCTGTATCGGCACAGAGAGTTTGCTGTACTGCTTACAGTAGCCTGTCTTGCGGAACGAAACAATAGAAGTTTATCTTGAAATGGTAGACATAAAAAACACCGTGAGATTCACACTTCCTAAAGATGCTTCTCGACCATCGTATGGGGTATAGCTGGGTCTGTTAAATCGCTGAATGCTAGCGTCACGGAAATGGAGACTGTGACAAACGGGCAGAGAATCAAAGCGTTTATGTCAAATTCAAGAGTGATAAGGCTTTCAAGGACATGTTGGCGAACAATACCCAGCAAATTATTTTTCGGTATGATAATGGAACAACAGTAGCAGTGGAGATGAATTTTCAATACGTACGAGTGTGTGAGCTTCCACCGGAGCTACCTGATCGAGAAAAAGCAACGGTTCTAGGAAAGTATGGAACAGTTTAGCGTTTAGTGCGGGAAAAATTTCCGGCTGACTTCGGATTGGATGTATTCAATGGTGTACGTGGCGTGTACATGAACGTTAAAATGGAAATACCATCGGCACTGTAAGTTTTAAACTGGGGAGGAAACGTTTTCTATCCGAGAAATAACGACAAATATTTCATATGCTCGGAGAAAGGTCACCAGATGAATGTTTGTCCAAAGAAAACACAGCGCAATCAACCAAGCTAGAACGAAGTTGGGCAGTCTGGGATTTACGCTGGTATGTTAGAAGGAGCCCTTTCCAGGCACGACTACTGTTTCAATGAAACGGAGGTTTTGGATATAGAAGTTCTAGAAGATACACAGGAGACGAACATCGATGAACCGGTGCTTGAACAAAAACAAGATCCCAAAGTTCAAGTAAGGTGTTGGAAATTTGATGGAAAGGTACACGGAGAAAAAAGTATGGTAAACTTAAACATAATCAGACTTATTTCAACCAATATTTTAGGTTGATTTTACGCCAAACCTTTAAGGCGGCGATTAAAATATATATCCGGCTGTCATTTCATTACTTACTTGATACTTGATGAGCTACAGATCTTCGATGAACCTACGCCGAATGGAGTATCTTTCTCCACTGGACTCGATCCTGGGCCAATCGCTTCCAGTCGCGCTGAACATTGTGCGCCCTCAGGTCCTCTTCAACTGCAAAGCCATCGTGTACGCGGCCTTCCACGAAGCCTGCGGCCTTTTCCGGTTCTCTACTAAATATTATCTTCGCTTGACGTTCTTCCGGCATACGAACAACGTGACCAGCCCACCGTAGTCTGCCGTATTGTATAAGCTTAATAATATCCAGCCCTTTATACACCTGGTACAATTCGTGATTCATGCGACGCCGCCAGATACCGTTCTCCTGTTTACCGCCGAGTATTGTCCGCAGCACCTTACGCTCAAACACTCCGAGAGCTCTCCGATCAGCCTCCTTTAACGTCCATGTCTCATGGCCGTATAAAGCCATGAGACATGGACGTTATTTCATTACGCCTGAAAAAAAGCGATTGCCAGGTTTGTAAAAATGATCATTAAGGCATTTACATTTTTTGGGAGACCCGCGCCGTTTTTAAAGTGACGTGTTGACTGGGATGATCCGGCTGATCGTAAAGATTTTGTGAAAGCGCGAGGCATCGGGATGCTTCGAACAAATAATAATTTTAGTTTAATTCAAACCTAACCATTTGTTTGTTATAGATGTAAACAAAAAAGTTAATATAATCAACTTCATTTTTATGTTGAATCAGCCTATTATTTTATTTTGATATAAGACTGCCATGACAGCAACAGACAGCCTAATAAATGTTTGGAACAGGCAAAACTTTAGGTTGAAACAACAAATAAATTGATTTGAAACAAATATAATCTATGCTCAATTGACATATTTTTAAAGGTTAAACCAACACAATTTTAAAGTTAGTTTCAAACAAAATTGTTGGTTTGAGTTTATAAATTACCATTTAGAAACAACCATAATTGCAGTTTGAAAAACAACCAAAATGTTGGTTGTTTCAAACTAAACCGTTTATTCTCCGTGTATACACGCAATACGCAGGGATCAATCAGATTAAAGCTGAAGACAAGGACGAATGGCAGAAAAGTCTCGACCCCGAAGCAACAGCAGCCAGGACCTTTTCATTTAACATTTTAAAGTCTAACTGAATTCGCCCTATAGTAGACCCCCTGGGGGTCCATAATGGGAAATTGCTTCCCTATAGTCGACACTTCATTTGATTTTCATGTCCCGTTTCGGGACGTTCTTCTTCCCAAAATATTCCTATAATGGACACTTCCGTGTTTATTTTTTTATAGAATTGTAAAGAATCATCTAATTTTACTTTCCATATAACATTTCCAACGCATGTAATCAAATCATAGGACTGTAAGGTAGGTTCTCCAGATAGAATTTCATAGCAAAATGTTGACATTGTTCAGTAATATTGCAAAAATGGCTGGAGGGTCCACTATTCGTTGGGGGTCCACTATTGGGCACTCTACCCTATATTCTGGTTTTGATTTGGCTCAATACCATAAAACCACGCTGATAAATGAATATGATGTATGCTTCAGCATTAACGTAAGTCTTAAATGATATCCAGCTTTCCACGCTCGCCATAATGGCGGCTGCTATAAATTAATCTGACAGTAACTGCTTCCGACGCCGAACTATTTCCGACGCTTATAGTTGCTCAGCAACCATTTTCAAGTTGTTTATTATTTAGAAAATTGTCGCGAAACGAAAACATCTGAAAAAATACCATCTTGGAACAAGTTTTTTTAATAATTGAAAATAGTGCTTTAATATATATGTTCAATTATTCTATTTTTTTAGGTTGATGTAATTATCCCAAAAAGCCTGGCGACAACTAGCTGAAATGTAACAATATGAAGCATCAATAGACAGACATAAAAATTAATACATCCATCAGCGAGGTCATGCTGTTACCATCTGAAACATCATATTTTGTATAATATTCAACAAGGTGTGGTTTAGTTAGGTTCAACACTCGGATCTGGGTACTCTTGAGGTTTTCCGATGGAAATAACAGAGACGTATGCATTATGCATTCGGCTGTAGGTTCGTGCTATTTGAAAAATAATGAACTATGTGCCTCCGCTGCACTGGGTTAACTAGGGGAAACGAATGCTATCCTATTTATCAAAAATCAGTCTCGAATGCGCATTGGAAATACAAGATTCGAGTTCCTTAACGGGATTTCAGAACATGCGCAAGATTTTAGTTTTCGGTGTTATTTACACACTACCGGGTCTAAGCATAACAAAAGAATGACATGGAGTGCTTGAGAATGGCTTTATTAATACAAAAGGTAAAACAGTTTGTTCCGCTTGTAATGGAAATTTATCCCGTACTAAGGCAAAGATCACTACATAGTAATATAAGTTTCTGGCCAAGATGTAATATTTGTCGCAAATTTCTTTGTAATGTATTCATAATTGATTATCACTGAACCCTTTCCAATTATAAAAGAAATTTAGGGGATAAAATTAAGTAAAAATACATCTTGTATTGATTTGTATACAAAACAACCTTTCTATATCTACATATATTTCCTTTCATATTTTTTTAGATTGAGTTTTCTAATTTGAAAACCCAAAACCGTAATCCACGTGAAGCATTTCTAATATGAACTTGCTCGTGTTTGTTTCTGCAACATTTGTCCTCGAGCAAGTTAGGATTTTCAAAATGACTGAATACACTACTCACACTCCGTGGACAAAGGTTTTCTTGAGCTATGGTTAGCCGCATATCGATGTATTTCGAAGATGAGCCAAACCTACCCGTTTCCAAAGCATGGCACCTGGTGTTTGATCTATAAACTGTATCCCTGACTATTGAAGCTTCAAATTATTGAATTCCAGCCAGTTGTTTTCAGGATTTCTTTAAAAATTACATCAACCTAAAAAATAGAAATGTTAAACATATTTGTTATAGTTAAAAAACGTTTTCAATTATGAAAAGCTTGTCACGAGATAGTATTTTCCCAAATTTTTCGTTTCACGGCAGTTCTGGAAATAATAAATAAACAACGTGAAAAAGGTTGCTGAGCAACTATAAGCGTCGAAAATAGTTCAGCGTCGGAAGCAGTTACTGTCAGATTAATTTATAGCAGCCGCCATTATGGCGAGCATGGAAAGCTGGATAAGGTTTAAAATAGAATTTGAATCAGAATTCAAAAAAAAATCACACAATTCCTATATTTTGATATACATAATTACTGATATAAAGCTGAACTGATATAAAATTGATCACATTTGCGAGCACTCATTTCACGATGAATTCCATTGAAAGCGGCACAAATGCTGGGGTATTGCCTTATCGCCAATGCTAAACGGGAACATGGTGATTTATTACAGAAAACTTCTTCTGCAACTATAATTCTATTGATCGCAAAGCAGTTATTTGACTTTGAGAAAATTAAATCAGAATTGCGCACATAATTTAAAATCAGTTCAACAAAAAATCCGCGGAAAAAAATTGAAATTTCGTTTCGTTTCGAAAAATTTCGAATTAAATGGACGTTGATTTCGTATCGTTTCGAAATCTCGAAAGTAAATATTATTTCGTTTCGTTTCGTTTCGAATCAACACAGACATTTTAAATTTCGTTTCGTTTCGTTTCGTCAGGAAAAAGTGTCTTATCGCATACCCTTAGAGTTCAGTATTGTTAACATGTTTCTGGCAGATAAACGCAAACATGATTTTGTCCTCAAACGCAAATTTTTAAGGGATTGGAAATTTTGAAACTGCTTCGGTATTGGTTAACACAGTTACCATTTCTGCATTCGTATATCATGAGGCTAACACGATGATATTTTACACACAGGGAAGTCGAGAAAATTTCCTTCACCGGCACCGGGAATCGAACCCAGTCACCTTCAACATGGTATTGCTTTGTAGACGCACATTTTACCGCACGGTTAAGGAAGGCCCCAAGGTCGAAATACATATAATCAAATTAACAGTAAAGTGATGACGGCTGCTAAACTCATATACACAATTTTACTCTGAAATTCAGGAAAAATATGTTCGCATTGTTACAAGAGTGGGACAGATTAATTTATCTCTACCGTCCGTAGAATAGATATTACAAAACCAGGATTGATGAAACCTTTCAAAGGAGCAAACATGAGCTGCAGAGCTATACTGAACCGCTCTCACTTGTAAATAATAATTAATTCATTTAACGTAACAAAATACGAGAAAGGCAACAGCATTCTACACTTAACCATGGACAAAAATGTACAGACACCAAAGACCATAAATAACGATGCAATATTTCTTCATCATCGCAGACCTTTACATCTCGTCTCTCGAGATTTTTCCATTGCGGATGGCGGACTACATCTTCAGCCCTGCAGCATTTGCGTTTTTTTTTCTTTCACTATTTTACTTACCTTCGCATCTTCCGCCGATCCATTTCTTTAGGGAATGCTATCGATTACATGCACAAGCCCCCATTGGATGCCCATCGGCATTCCATCGCTACCGCACAGACAGCCACTGGACGAGCACGGGCGGTGGTGTTGTGGAGCATCTGACTGTGCAATGCAAGCTCCCGGTAACAAGCTACTGCCTGCACTGCTGGGTTGCCTGCACGGGACTGCCTGTGGTTTTGATGATTTTATGTTTGGCAGTGGCAATTAATCACTGCGCCAACAACTGCATCACCATCAGAAGTAGCTCTCCGACCGTGAAATGGTCGCACTCATTGTGGTCCGATCGTCCGTCCGGTGCCCACCTGACCGGAGATAATCGGCGCTACGAATGTAAATTATCCTTTTGGCCTTTTTGGTTTCGCGGCGACGACGACGATGATGATGATCGTGGTGGTGACCCCCGACGATATTGAAGCGTGATAGTGAACTATATTGTAAAACTGATTCGATATGATGCATTGCTGGTTATATGAGTTGGGACACGATGTCAAGGATTTGCTCTACTTTTCACTGGACACTGTATTTTTGCTCAATTAGCTTGGGAAGTTCATTGAAACGGAATTTTAATTAGGAAAATAATATCAATTTTCGTTGCTCGGGTTTCATTTTAATTTCATACGGCATATGATTTGATGATTTGATAATTTGAAAATTCATAATATGAAACACATGTGTGTGCCAGTAAACGTGCAGAATTTGACCCGCAGGGACTATGTCCAAGGACTTGACAACCCCTTCTCAGGGCATGTGGACCGGAACAATTAGTTAAAACTCACGAAAAAGGACTAGCAAATGGAAGCTGGGTTCGAAACTATCGAAACTCATATCGGCGAAAACACATGTGATCTGTACTATCACAAATTCGAGTGATTTGTATCACAATACTGACGTTCAAATCCAAACATAGCACGTGCATGTATATGTCAATGCATTTTCAATTAGGATTGATGTCACGGTACTGAATAACGGAAAGTCCCATCCGAAATCCTTTCAAATTCACAAAGTTGATATAAAGTCGGATAAAACGTAATCTCGTCCAGACAAAGCGAGCCAATGTACGAATCTGAATTCAAATATGCATTCGCGAAATAATTCAAATCAACAAAGACGGTATCAGATAGCAAGTTTGTTTCCGCTCCAGTAGAAATGTGCAACGCGAAGTCATGTGAACTTTCAAAGTGTAGAACAACAGAGTTGTCTTACTTTGTCGGAATGTTTGCCATCATAATTTATGCAAATATTAAAACGTTGGCACCACCACCGCCAGCGCTTTTCTCTAAATCCATTCTTTTTCCAAGTGCTTTATACAGTTATCGCTTTTGGCGGGAGTCTGCTTCATTGATGCACTCCGCTGACATTTAACCCAGCCGTCGATACTGGAGACTTTGGCACTCCGTGAGTCTGCTTACTAATTGAAATGCAAATTCTACTTTTAGAACAAGTTTTATACACTGCGCCATGTTGGAGTGGAACTTATTGAAGCGAACAGTTGTGACTTGACAGAATTGGAATATTTCGCTGGATCATCCAGCTGTGATCGATTGCATTGCAGTCGCTTATAAAGTTAGTAGCTTTTGGTTATAAATGACCTTGGATGACGATTGCAACAATTTGTTGAATGGCGTCGCGTCGTGTTGTACTCATAACTATTAATCATTTGAATAAATACAAGTTTCACACAAGTCTCTCACACTAACCGCTGAATCAATTCTAATAACTCATGACAGTTTAAATTTGAAAGGAACTTCTGTTTGGATCGTCATTTATTACCACCTAGGCGAACGCCTCCGATAAAGGGAAAAACATTAATCAATTTACATGGCCATTTCAAACTGGGTCTTCGAAGATAGACTAAGTGGTTAAGTGTTTAAAGATAGCACCATTTCATGTGGTTCATCATTTTAATGTTCTTTATGAGTATGCCAATCAATCATCATTCAACGAAATGGTGAAAATCGCATCAGGTTACATCAACGTCACTTTTACAAGCTTTTACAAAACCGGAGCTTTCAAGGGCATTTTGTTCTTGCTTCATTATAGCCAGTCTGCATAATAACTAGGGCAACAGGCGGCAAAGTCACGGCTATTACCCGTGCGTATAAAAATAGATCAAATAACACAATATCGAAGCCGCTGACATGACACGGCAAGCAGGCAGATTAAGGCTACACATATTCTGCATATCATTACGCCCTTTTCTTGTCACCTCAAGGGTTTGGTCATTACTGGTTCGGGAACGGCAATAAGCATCGCATAGTGCGAGGTGGGAAGTGATGTGTTCGATAATGCAAAACATTGTATACTGTTGGTAACATAATACTTTTTTATGAGATTTATTCTATACTTATTTTACTGAAAACGGGCAAATGAACTAATGAAAGAGCAAAGGCCTGTATGAACATTCAAATACAATGAACTATCCCTAACTCGATGTTCTGCAACTCGATATTTTCCCTTACTGTATGAAATTCGAAGTTCCTTGTATCTAGCGTCTCTCCGTAAGTCGATACCTCCCTTAGCATTAGCATTAGCATTGAGCAATTCGAACAAATTCGTGTGTGGTAAAGCCTGAACTATAACTTTCATCCGTTACCACACTATGTGATGAACTTCCCGAACAGGAAAAAAAATCCCGATAATAAAGTATTAAAAAAAAATCTGTCACCACAGATATTGATTTGGGACTATCCTATCTCTGCATAATATTTTATACAGATGGCTCCAAGCTTAATCTTATGGCCGGGGCTGAGATTACTGGCCCTGGCATTAACATTAATAGGTACATTAGGGCAGTTCACATTTCAAAAATGTTCAAAAATTCCAACTCCCATATGTCTATTAGCATCATTTTTGGAATCTATTTGAGCTCATCCAGTAAGTAACTCATTAATTTTGGTTTATATCTCCACTGCTACGTTGAGGCTAATTACACAATTTTAGTGTAATTAGTTACATTTTAGTGTAATCATTACATTCTCATATTCACACTGTCAATAGAACCGTTCAATCCATTCATAACATTCATTATCCGGTGGTCTCATTTATATAGATTCCAAAAAGGGAGGTTGGGGATGTTTATTTAAATTCATCACAATTTGACAGTTGTAGGGAGACTTGAATAAATTTTAAGTTTTTCCCATACAAATTTCCATATAAACATAAATTGACTTCGCGCCACCCCTAAATGGCCACCAAATTGCCTGAAATTTTGCAAGGATGGAAGTTGAAATTTTCGAACATTTTTGAAATTTGAACTGCCCTAATGTACATTAGAGTGATGCAAATTTTTACTTTTTTTGCTCCCCTAAGCTTAAACGATGGCGGATGGCATTTGCTATTTTTATAATCGTCCTAAATTTTCAGCTAATTTGGATGTAATTTAACTGAGCACAAGTAGTTTGAAGCTTGCATGAAAATTACTATGAAAACAGTAACTTTTGTAAAAAATCGTTCCGCATCATTGTCCATTAAGCTTTAAAAATGTATGAATACGTCAGCAACATAAGAAATTTAACAAGGGAAAATATCGTCGTTGTTGCTGAACGATTTGATGCTGGCAACAAAAGTTATTAAGGAAATACTAAATTGTGGGAAATTCAATTTAACACGTAAAAGAATAACATCAATATCAATAATGAGCATCTCTGTCTTCAAAATTTTGCTCACAAAAGACAGATTGCTTCGCAACAACAACTGACTTCCAGCTTAGGATCTATTCTATGATGGCGATGCGTTGAATATATTCAAATAAATTCTCCGTGACACAGAACGATCCTTTACATAAATGGCAATTCTCACAGCAAATTTTTATATAATCTTCAAATGGCACGTGCTTAATCAAATTACATCCAGCTAAAAATATTGGAGGACTATTAAAATAGCACAAACAATCGTTTAAGCATAAGGGAGCGAAAATGTCAAAATTTGAATCACTCTAATGTACATACATATCACCTAAAAATCATTGAACAGCTTCAAGACGACGTATGTCGCTATTGCAAGTTTGAGAGTGAAAGCTTTGAACACTTATTATGCAACTGTGTTGCAATTTTGACAAGGGTATTCTTGAGCTCTGGGAAATATGGACTATCCCTCCCATTAAAGCAATACATTTCATTGGAAATGCTATTCTTGAATGATAAAGATGCTCGTGAATGTAAATGTGATCACTCCCATAGTAATTTATCAATACAGTATTCAGGCATATAATAAAGAGGATAAGTTTCAATAGATATAAATACTGATCGCAGTGGTAATAAAGTCCCAAAAAAAACACCATCGCTCAGATGGAGGAAATGCACTATTCAATAGTCGAGATCTGTCCTGGCCACGTTCTTGCAAATGCTGAGGAGGGGGAAGGATGGTTAGTTAGACACCTACTAAAGAATTATGCAGAGAATTCTACGACCTCTTATAGGTATCACGGGAGGTTTTTGGAATTGTTAATGTGGAACATTATAACAGTAGGAATCGTTTTGGAAGAACATGAAACACAGAAAGAACTTTTTTATCAGCCTTCCTATGTATGCATTTTTGTACACTTGGTACGACTTGTAATTCATTCATTACTCTGAGTCGCTTACCATTTTCTATCACGCCACCAAGTATTACGCACAGTATTTTCAGCTCAAACACTCCGAGTATTTGATAGTCTGCAGCTTTTAACGTACATGCTTCATGGCTGTACGTACAGGGCTGGACGAAACAACGATGTGTACAAAATTAGTTTTGTCCTAAAGTTTCCAAACAACTTACTGGAAGGATTACTCGGAGAAATTGTAGAAAATCTCTTGAAATTGCTTCAGGTAGTTGTTTTGGAAGGATTCTTATGGGAATTTGAGGAAAAATGGTCAAGGAACTGGCCAAGTAATATCTAGAGGAATTTCTAAAAAAAATCCGAAGGAATGCGTAAATTAATTTTTGAAGAAATTCCTAAGCAAATTTCTAAAGCTTAAAGAAATGTTCGAAGTTATCCATAAATGAGTTTCTGAAGGAGTTTTTAGAGAATTTTTGGGGGAATTCTGAAACAATATTCCGAGGAACTCCTAAAACTTTTTCCGTAGATGTTTCAAAAGGAACTTGCGAAGGAATTCAGAAGGTATTTCTGAAGAAAGAAGTCTAGAAGGTAGAAGGTAGAAGTCTTGACGGAATGTTCAAAGGAATTTTTGGAGAAATCTAAGATTGTCGGATATTCCTTCACGAGTTGAAATTCTTAAGGGATTTCTTCAAGAACTCGTTAAGAAATTCTTAAGGAAATTTCGTACTAGAACTTTGCAAGGAATTCCAAAAGAGTTCCTAGTTAAACTTTTTTCCCAAGGTTTTCATAAAAAAAAACTTTTAAAGGAATGCTTGGAGGAAATTCCGACCTAATTGCCGAGGGAAATTCCAAGGAGTACCCGAAAGAGTTTCCGAAAGATTTTCTGGAATTCATTTCCGGAGGAGTATTTGCCCCTAGAGGCAATTTCTAAGGGAATTCCTGGCCTAAACTCCAAAGGCATTTCCGGAGGAAATTGTGAATCAATTATTGGGAAAAACTCCGAATGAATTCCTGGAGGAACCTAGGAATTACTTCAGAAACACCAGTACAGTACACCACTGGAATTTTATTAGGAATTCCTTTGAGAATTCCTTCGAAAATTCCTTCAGTAATTCCTTTATGGATTCCTCTGGAAATTCCCTTAGGAATTCTTTTGGAAAGTTCTTCTTCTAGAAAATCCTTCGAACATTAATTAGAGAATGAAATAGTTTCCGATGGAGTTACTAATTGAATTTTCGAAAGAATAAAAAAACAAACACTTAGCTCTGAATGAAATGAAATGAATCACCGAAATGATTCTTTTCACGGTATTTTCGTAGAGTAAAACACGGTCAATAAATAAAATTACAAATATTTTATGGAGCTATTACAGCAGATTCAGCAGAGATTTACGAAATTGTTATCATAGTTATTTTCAGTTTATGTACTAAAGTTACATTATTTTACCGGCGCGTGATATTCAATAATTTTATTTTTCCCTTTATTTCACCATAAAACACACATTTTGTTAGTAGTATCTTGAAAAATAAAACTTGAAAAAATATTATTTTTATCAACAATCCATTTAGTAATTATTTGTCCCCATTTTTTTTCTTTTTTAAATGGAACATTTTGACAGCTGACCAATTTAATTTCCTTTTTCGCGGGTGGTATAAAAAGGGTTTCTGATACTCTTATAATAGCTTTATAATGGTTACTCATAGGGGGCCACATGGCCATATCTTACCCAAGTAACATTTCAAGTTTTATTCCACTCTAGGAATGGTCATTATTTGTCCGCAAGATCAAATTTCAAAATTTAACAATAAAACCTACTATAACACGACAACCTTCTAATGACCACTATAAGAATAAGATATGGCCAAGTGGCCCTCTCTATATAACCACTATTTATAAACCTATCACAATTAACAATACATGACTTAATTGTATGCAAAAATGTGACCCCTTCTTGCCACACTGTTTAAATCATATTACCCCAGCATTTTTTAATGACACAAAAAAGACATTTAGTTTTAATGACTTAAAATGAAATTTTCGTTATCTCATGCGTTATCTCGACCAGTGATCCCCAGCGATTTAGGCGTTTTTACTTTAAGTTGCTTCTCACACAATAAAAATATGCTTTTATCATACAAGTTACTACTTGGACAAAAGCTTACAAATATATCCAGCTGCTAAAAGTATTAAATCGCATATTGGTCTTACATCCACTCCGCGAGAAATGATCAAAGGAAAATTTGGGAGCGGCCCGCGGGCCACATCATGTTTTTTTGGCTTGGATCATGGCACATGGAGTGACTTTATCAACAATATGCGTTTCGTCCAAGTAGGTACTAACATGTAAAATAAAAATATAATTTTATTGTCTGAGAAGAAAATGAGTAAAAAAAAACGCCGAAAATGCTGGAGATCGCTGCTTGACGTATGAATTATGAGCTATAAAGATCTACCATTCTAAAAAGTTGAATTGAAATGTTTTTATTTTGTGGCACTGAGAGTTCGCCTTAAGCAATCCCTGAAACATAATTTTACTGTCAAGTTTTTCAATTCCGTTCTTTTTTTTCACTACCGTCCAAACTTAGGAAGTATTTTTATGTAAATTGTGACTAACTGGAGTGATTTGGTGTGTTGGTGGCATTCATGCTTTCCATTATTTTGTGGAAATAGTTCTTTCCGTAGGGCCAAAACCTCAAGTTCTTTACAAGTTACATGGATAAGTACTATTGCTGTTTATTCGTTCCTTTATTGAAGGCTTAGGAGCGTGAGCAAGAGACGGGCATATGGATGCATTAACAGCCAAAACTGTAAGTTCGTTCCAATTAAATTACATTTTCTGGATTGACACTAAATTCCAGACCAACCATTTAAAGTAAATATTATCAATTTAGTAGAGGGCCGAGGTGGGCGATTAGCGAGGTTGGATTTTTTTCAACATATTTTCCATTTTACCAAGAGCAATAGAAGCAATCAAAACAGTTTGTAAACAAGTTGGCAAACGTAATTATCAATGTGAAAAAAAATCTGTTTGAAAATAATCCGTTTAAAAAAAGAATCGGGTGTATGTCAAACTCAAATTATTTAATATTGGAAAGGAGAAAAAATTGAAGAGAAATAAGAATAACGAAAGGAAATCAAGTGAAAAGTTACTGAAAAAAACGAGTTGGAACGTCAATGGTTTTAGAAATCAAGAAAAAAGAAATAAAATAGATGAAATACTCAATATTCACATTGTTAATATAGCAGGAAACGAAATTGATTTAACAAATTCTCGCGCTTAGTTTCATGGGGGCGTAGCTGTATTGATCGATTTCTCTTAATCGATTTCATATTTTGTTAATAACTAAATTGTTTTAAAAGCTACAACCGTCATTATCGATTCTGGTGCTAGATACATTCATTCTCTATCGCATCAAACCATTAAATCATCGACAAACTAGCGCAATTCGCTACAATAATAAAAAGAAAACATCGACGAAAAGAAATCGATCAATACAGTTGCGCCCCTGTGGGGCTAAGCGCGAGAATTATATATGGAAAGTGAGCGACAATCAATTGAACAAAACTCGAGGATTGGCGTTAGTTATAAGAAAAAATACAATAGTTGTAATGACAATGAAGAGATTTTTAAAACCTTCCTTGACACTGCTAGACTGAAAAATGTATCCTCTAGAATAGGAAAAGGTACTACAATCACATGGAAAAGTGGCAGCAGACAAAGTCAGATATATCATGTTTTAACACCCATTATGACCGACTACAGAATCAGATATATAACTGGAAATTGGACACACGTTAACTCAGATCACAAATTGTTGACTAGAGGTATAAAATTTGGAAAAACAATGAGGAAAAGAAACAACCCAAAGTACAAATAAACAAGTATCTCGCTAAGATATTGATTATTTTTCCTCACGCTAGATGAATCACGCTAACTGATAATCGCGGACAGTTTTAAGATAAACTAACAATAGCTCTACCGGAGCGATTGATTGTCTGCCCTTACGTTGGGTGAACAATGACACAACAAAATACGTCGTAACTGATCTATACTTTGTTCTCGCGTCAACATTAACATGCTAGTTACTTGGATTACATCACTTACCAAGGTGAATCCTGATCTAAGTAATGACACTTCCTCTCCCTACTTACAATACTCCTCCCTGTAACAACCGTAGAGATGCAGACGATTCGTCGGTCTCTAAAGCAACGGTTGTTACACTAACATTCCTTCCCTTCCCTCGATGATCGTAAGGACGTGGCCAGCGCCGTTCATGACCCATTAAAAGCTGAGCTTTCGGAACGTGCACATTGAGGATGGAGTGCTAATTCCAAGTCCCATCTGTTGGTTCCCTGTGCAATTCCGCTAGTTCTGGTCAATCACGGAGTAGCAACTACGAATTGTACGGTCATCTCATGCTCATGCTCATGCTCAGAATAAAAAAACAAACACTTAAAAAAATCTATAATATCACTGAATGAAGTTCAGAAAGAACTCTTGAAGGCATTTTCGAACGAATTCCTACAGGAAGTTCTGGTAGAATTCACGGAGAATGTTTTAACGGGAGTGCTGGTAGCAGATATAAAGAAATTCCTTAGGGAAATTTCGAAAAAAATCCCTTATGCAATATCTGGAAGAATTTATTTAAGGAATTCATGGAATAATTTCCGAAAAAAAAATCATAAGGATAAATTTTCGAAGAAATTTCTTAAAAAATTTAAAGGGTTTCTAAACAATTTACGAAGATACTCCTAATGGAATTTCTTGTGGAATGCCTTAAAGTGATTATACAATCAAGCCATGTGGTGAATTTCAAATTCACCACACGTTTTTCTACTCCTATTATCAAAAGTTCAAAACCAGCGTAATATTTGTTGTACAATGCTGAAATTAAAGTCGATTGCTTAGTATGAGTAATCAAACGATCTACAGATGTTGCGATCCCCATGGGCGTTGTTGTTCTTTCAATTCGTGCTCTTGAAAAATCACTAGAAAAAGCACGTGGTTTCCAAGATGGCCGATTTGTGGCTCTGTTGTATAACCACCTTAAGCAATATCCGAATAAATTGCTAAAGAAACTTCCGAAGGAGTTCCTGAAACAATTTTTTATGCATTCCATAAGTGAATCTGGAGGAATTTACACGGAAATAAACCAAGTGGTTTTACCAATCATATTCAAAAATTGATTTCAAAATAAAATTAATTATACTGGACAAAAACTGGAAAAACATTCACAGAAGGGATTTAATTATTTTGCTAAATTGGTTTGTCCTGAGAGGGATTTTGCGCCAACTCGAACAAATGTTTGCAGCACCCTCTCAGATTTGAATCAAACTTTCTGGACATGTAAACTTTGTTGCAAAAGACCACTTTGCATACTTAGCACCCATTTTGATGTGGACCAAAATTTGTCTAAATATACGTAAATATGTTCCCTACCAACCGTCCATACATCGCAAGTTTTCCTGACCAAAACTTTTTCTTGTTCGAATTGATTTTTTTGCAGTGTGTTTTCATCCGAAATTAAGCCAGCCCATAGCCCAATTATATATCTAACTCAAAGAATAGTACTTCAAATTTTTCAGAAATTTTGATATTGTTTGATGTTTGATTCAGACTAAGGCCAGAGTGGCCTGTGTTGCACATAAAAGTCTTCTCCATTCAGCTGGGTCCATGGCTGCACTTCGCCAAACACGCAGTCTGCGGAGAGTCCGCAAATCGTCCTCAACCTGAACGACCCACCTTGCCCGCTGTGCACCTCGCCTTCTTGATCCCGTCGGATCGTTGTCGAGAACCATTTTCACCGGGTTACTGTCCGACATTCTGGCTACGTGCCCGGCCCACCGCAGTCTTCCGATTTTCGTGGTGTGAACGATGGATGGTTCTCCCAACAGCTGATGCAACTCGTGGTTCATTCGCCTCCTCCACGTACCGTCCGCCATCTGCACCCCAGCATAAATGGTACGCAACACGTTCCTTTCGAAAACTCCCAGTGCGCGTTGGTCCTCCACGAACATCGTCCAGGTCTCGTGTCCGTAGAGAACTACCGGTCTAATAAGCGTTTTGTAGATAGTCAGTTTGGTACGGCGGCGAACTCTATTCGATCGGAGCGTCTTGCGGAGTCCAAAGTACGTACGATTTCCAGCCACTATGCGTCTTTGAATTTCTCTGC